>NW_015539837.1:169139-209359 GCF_001515605.1 Sinocyclocheilus anshuiensis | reverse complement strand
TTTTTTTTTTTGCTGCAGCGCCCGGGAAGCAGTTGGGGGTTCAGTGCCTTGCTCAAGGGCACCTCAGTCGTGGTATTGAAGGTGGGAGAGAGCACTGTACATTCACTCCCCCCACCTACAATCCCTGCCGGCACGAGACTCGAACCCACAACCTTTGGGTTACAAGTCCGACTCTCTAACCATTAGGCCACAACTTCCCTATTACTGATTATGATCACCCTTTACCTAAAGTTCTCACCTGATACCTGTCTTGAATGTGACCCTTCAAAATGCTGGCAAAATCATCTATATCCAGACCGGTGTTCACACCCTCCTCCAGACCCATCGAGTCACACAGAGAGAAGGGAACATGGCTGACACCGCTGCCTGGCTTGATGTAGTAGGTACGAAACTACATGGCACAAACATATGCCAATTATTTTCAGGTACATACAGAAACTTTGTATAACTAATACTTTGCACAATATTTCACTCCAAAAAACATCAGAGGTGGAAAAATCATGTCTACCTGAGTAGTCAAACTGGTGCCAGCAGTGCCAGTGTTAGCCTGGCTGCTCACGTAACCCTTGAACACAGAGTTGATGGAGTTGAAGAAGCTTGATTTCCCAGCACCAACAGAACCCACCAGAAGAATCCGAGCCTGTTTGACTGAGCCAACAGAAGGCTTCCAGCCAGAGATGGTGCTTAAAAGCACCTTCCTTCTCCTAAAAACATTATCATTGTCAAATTTTCAAAGCATTTCTGGGAAAACAGTAAGTCAGAAGCATTTTTTTTTTTAAATAAATGAAAACAGACCAAAGTAACATCTGTACTATTACAGAAGAGAGTGATTTTGGTTTACTTTACTCACTCAGAGTTCCACTGCACATTTCGCCATGGTTTCTCCATGAGTCCTCCACAGTCTGGTGAGAATCCAAACCAGAGCACAAGTTATTCACACAACCATTTCTGAAAGTGCATTACTCTCTCAGCAGCAATTATCTGAAAAGTAGCACAAAATGATACAAACCTTCCACTCTGTACACCTCACATTCTGTCAGCTGTACGTCATTCCCATGCATCTTCTGTGGATCAAATTGGTACGTTCCTGGATTACTGTAGACGGTGACTGTGTTATTGTAAAGGAATACCAAAGAGGTAAAGTTTGGACCACTGTCAGTGAAAGCATACTGGGGATTTCCACTGACCACACGCAAAGGATCTTCTTTAATTTCTTTGTCATTAAAGCTGAAGAGAAAAGCTTTGTCATCCACAATATTTTGGTTGGTTTGACGAAAATCCTTGCTAGCAAAAGCTCCAAAAACATATCCAGACTTGTTGTAAGCTACAATGACAGTTGGTCCCTGCATATTGCACTTTTGGTGAAATGTAGTAGCATTGTAGCCATGCACACTTGCTTTGAACAGCAGGCTGAGGTTGGCATGGTTGAACAATGAGCAGAGCTTCTTCCTCTGCCATTCATTCAAGCTGGATGTCACTGTGCTCATAATGATCTGAAAAACATTCAATAAACATTTTTAAAGCATGCTGTTATGACAAAAATAGAAAGAAATAGTCATTTTAAAAGTATTTTGAAAAATATGTAGGCTACAACACATACAGTAAAGTACAACGTATATAGTATTGCCTCGAACCAAGTTCATGTGAAAGAATTAGTAAATAAAAGTGTCACATTATATTAAACATGCAAAAGAAATGTATTGATTTAAATCAGCTCACCTTGGTACAAGACGTCGGATTCGTCTGCTTTCTTTAGCTCAGTCGGTAACCCAAAACAGATTAATTTCCTTTTAACAGAAACGAAACTTACGTCGTACGTCATACAAATAAAACGTCATTTGAGTGGCGGCGCAGGATTGCTTGAGCCAGGTTACAGAAAATCAGTTTACAGTATAATCGTTTCTAGATTAAATATACTGATTTACTTAATATCCACACTCATACAGTGCATGTGACAGTTGTATCCCAATTCCCAAATGTTTTATCGTGACCCTTGAATGCCTGACTTTTTCCACAAACCTCTTAGGCGCAAACCCCGCCCTGCCGTGGATCTCATTGGTCAACTCTGTCGGACTCGCCTAGATATCATGGGTGGATTCCATCATGGCAAACACTAAATCAGTCATTCTTGAGACGTGGGACAAAACAGGTCCATAGCTTAGTACATATAAGATACATAAATGTAGTTTCATTTGTCTGAGTACAAGGTTTTATTTTTTCAATTTTGCACCGTTTTGTCCCACTTCTCAAGAATGACTGTAATACTATACAATTTCTTCATCTGAACCTAAATGGAACCTCATAAGTGACTGATTTGAAATGCTCAAATTAGGCAGCAACCACTGATCTACATTACGCTACAAAACACTGGAGAACCAACATTTACATTGATCCTTTCAGAATTTACCGTTAACATTGTTAAGCTAATGTATGCATAACAAATACACTGCACACATATATTTGGTAAAACAGTCCAGTTTAATTAGCTGGAACCATTTTTATTAATAATTTTCAGTACTGAATGAAATATATTTATATATTTAGACTCTATAACTCTATCCACCATATTGGTTGACGGTTTTCAGTAATCATGTCTCTATGCATTGTGTGTTTGTTATCTTATCATACTGGCAAAGAATCAGCACAGCATTTACAATGACATTTTAATGTTTTAATTCATATCATTCATATTACATATACGTATAGGCCTACAAACTTTCCTCTATGTGAGTGTAGCAATACAGGGATTCAAAATTATTTTGAACCCTACAAACTTACCAGACATTCTTTTTACAGTGCTGAATTAAGGAGATGCATCTAAAAAATTAATTAATAAAGGCCAGTATGCCCTACAGCAGTCAGTATTTAACAGAAACACAGTAGGTATACGGTAGATATTAGAGCCTCTGCACTGCAGTTAGAAGTTACTGTATACTTGGTGTCAAGCAGTTGGCACTTCTACCACTCATCACATTTCCAAATGGGATGAACTAAAATGTTCGTTTCATGCCGTCATATTTCTACAGATTTCGTAGTGATATTCTATTATAATGCACTGCATTCATACAATATTTGTGTGACTTAGTGTGAAGCTACTGGTCCCCAAACAGTCAAAGGGACTGGGAAATGGCTTAAATACCATCCTTTAAGAGCAACCCAAAACAAAGTAAATCTCAAAGTAAAAAAATAGCTCTCTTTTTAATCATGTTGTGTGATCTGATCTGTATGCACAATTTAAATAAAAATACTGTGCCATCCTTAATCTAAACTCCACTGGCACTGCTAATTTGTTTGTCTGTCTGAATGACTGTTTTTAGTGGTCTTCATGCACAGGTATAATGTGACAATGCAATTTGATTTGAACTCTGGGCTATATTAAAGTTTGCAGTATTTAATTACAACTATTTTTGCAAAGTGGGAATCTAGTAAATACTCTTCTTAATAATGAACCAGTGCAGTTATACTCCTAGAGTAAATACATCTATGGGTGTTGATTTAATACTTGTGATTTTACTGTGTATTTTAGGCCTTAGCCACCTGCTAAGAAATCTTTCACAAACACAATATTTGTTTGATAAAGCATCTGCCAAGAACATACAAATCTACAGTGGTAAAAATGTGTATGTGTGACTTTAAATAAACATGGGATACACAAATGGTAAATGTAAAGCATGTGCCATTACTGTCCATCTAGCAGAACTCTACTTTACAAGCAGGGAATGTCTCCTCCTGCATAGCCACAGTGCTGTTGCTGCCTAGCACTGTAATTCCCAGTTGCCGTTGTTTTTCTTGGGTTTCCCGGTACCACTCATGCATCATCGGTGATTCAAACGTGGGAATCAGGGTCACCTGGAAGATGATACAGACTAAGTGTGTGACAGTATTCCCTTAAAAATTTGTAGATTTTAAAGGTGCATTACAGAATAACTCTACAAGTAACTTGCATTTTTATATATTAACCACAGATGGTGATAGAGAGACCAGAGTTCTGTAGTGCACCTAAACTGAATTCTGTCACATATATATACTCATACATACCGGCACGTCCTCAGGCCATACAGATTTTCCCTCTAATAATGCGTCCAGAATGGGCCTCATCAAGCCTTCCTTGAGTGTGTCATCCCCACTTATTATGTAACAGGACGATCGCAAGCGGCAAAAGAACTCAACATCAATAGTGGAAGCTGCATGGCTTGATGGAAGGTAAGCCAGGTCCAAGTATATTGAAGTGCCAACCTTGCTACCTGTTGATGAATCAAGACACAAGTCAGTGCTAAATAAATATGTATTTGCATACAAAAATTAACAATGTAAGATCAGTTCAAACCTGTTGTGGATCTTTTAGAAGTGGAGCCTGTGCTACGACTAGCCATTATGTCTCCTGCTGAGCTGCTTCTCGAGCCACTAACGGAAGTACCCTGACTTCCAGCTCTGGTTTTGGTGCCTTGTGTTGAAACACTAGAAGATGCTAACCTCTGTGTAACTCCTGCAGCTTTTCTGCCTTTTGTTGCAGACTTTACACCGCTAACAGGATCAGGCATACAGGCACCAGGCTGAGGGGGAAGAGGAGGTAAGTCTTTCACAGGTGCGGGTGGGGGATCCTTTGGCAAAGGGTGATTTCCTCTGTAAGAATTCAAACCATCGTTTAGGTCCTGCGTTTGCAGGTGGACACCACCTTCTTCATCAGAATCCAGAAGTCCGTCTGCTGAAATGGATGGGCAATCCTCTACACACGGATGTACATCTGAGTCTGTTGCCATTGGGAAATAGTCACTGCTAGAAGTAAGAGGGGTCTCCTGAGCTGGATGACTGGCCTTATTACCTGAACATGAAGGTGGAAGTGGTTTAGCTGCGTCTTGGGAGTGGTCACTATCATCAGAAAGGTTCAACGGGCTGGTGTTCCTAAAACCTGGTGAGAGTGGATCCTCTTGATCACCAACCGGTTTGAAATGTTTAAACTCACATGGAGAGACCAAGCATAGGTCAACATCATGGGTAGTATCAAACAATAGACCCTGAGGTCCGGACGGACACCCGTCTGGACCATCATGAGGTGCCCTCTGAGTGTGAGGCTTCTTTAAAGACAAAGACATCCCTACTTTGAAATCAGAACTGACATGGTGTCCATTGGAATAGGATGTTTCGTCTTCGTTGGTGGACTCGCTCACCGTTGGCAGCACTTGTTCAAAAGACATCGACAATGACTCATCAACCTCAGTGGACTGCGGTGAACTTACTTCCGCAGGCATTGAGTGAGTGGTGGTAACAGTGGGAGATATATCAGGCATTATATCCTTGAAGGAGCTAAGAGACAGGAAGCTAGAATGCTTCTCTTTGGAAGAAGTTGAGATGCTCTCTTGGTTACTTTTAGGGCACCCAGACTCTGAAAACTTGGATAATGCCATTTGCTGGCTCTCTGAACCAAGACACATCTTAACCCCAAAGCTACTATGATCTTTTGAGGCCCAGGTCTCTTCAGGTGACAAGTGATAAGGAGTATGACCAGCACTATTTGGTCCTGATCTAGGAGATGTTAGCTCTAACGTCATTTCATCAGGACTGACACAAACTTCCTCAGGCCCATTTGTTGAAAGATTATCTTTCAAAGCCCCATCGAGCAAAGTATATTCAGTGGGAGTGAGGTCTAGATTCACACTGTGCTCATTTTTTATTTTGACAGAGGGTCTTGCAGATGCTGCAGCCTTGCTAGGGTTTACTATGCTACTACACTGAGACTGCACACTACCCGTCAAGACATTTTTCAGGTTCCCAGAGTCAACAGTTTGCCTCTTCACATGTAATTCATGATGCTCTTGATCCATTTCCAGAAATGCTGCTGTCATATCTTCTGGTGAAGACATAGAGCGATTTACATCTTCAGAGTCTGTTGACAACTTCTGATTTTGCTGCTCCTTGTTCGATTTAAAGTTTTTAGCTTTGTGCTCAGCCTGTTTGTTCAATTTTGCTTCATTTTTTACATTGCCGGGCTTATTTGAGTTCAGTAATCCAGTGGAGGTTTTCTTGATATCTTTCCCAAGAGACTTTATCTCTTCGGCTTTGCTATCTAACTTTGGTCTTCTCATCGTAGAATCCTTGCTACCTGACATTTTTTTTTGTCCATTTTCTTGTTTCTTTGAGTCTGATATGTTTGTTTTTTCATTGCTTCTGTCCTTCAAGGACTCCTTTCTTGTAACTAGTCTGGAGGGTTTATGTTTCACATTGCTTTCTACAGATTTCAGCTTTTCTTCACTTTTTGGATAATTTCCATTTATGCCTTTGGTTTTGTCTTTTAGTTCTAGATCTCCACGAAGAGCTCGGTCCTTTGAAGCACCATTGCTTAGTCTGGATTCATTTTTACCAGATTTGGGACTATCCTGACTGTCTGCACCTTTTGGATTCTTTTCTGATTTTGATGTTTCAAAATCTTTGGAGCATACTACAGGCCGCTTGAGAAACTCTAGATGCTTCAGTCTCTCCAGACCATCCATTATCTTCCCTTGTGGTGTAGAGCCAGGGAAGAGGACTCTGATGATTTTCTCCATTGGGTTAGCAGGATGCCAAACAAGCAAAGCACATATAGAGACCAAAGAGGTTAGGTGACCATCTAAACTCTTGGATTTGGAACTATTATCTGGCCAGTTATTCATGAAAGACTCTACTTCTTTGCTACGTTTGACTGGATTTAGGATGTAAAGTTCAAGACATCCCACTGCCATTTTTTGGAAGAGAATAACTGGTTCTATGGAGCCACTCGAATTGCGTAAAAGTGGTTCTGGTGAGATCTTTAGTTTTTCCAAATGCTGTAAAATAAGTGCTGCTAGATCACTGCTTCGTAGTACATTAGGATCACCATGAAGTTTTTTAAGTCTGTTTGGGGCATTGAGGAAAACCACACCAAGCTCTGGAGAGATTACATTCTTTGCCCATTGCTCCTTTTCCTGTGAGTCAGTTTTATTTTCCTGAAGCTCTGCGACCTTCCTCTCCAACAGGCTGTTAACTCCCGGCAGGTTGTCTGTTCCAACATGTGTAAGCAACACTGAGTCAACACGGTCCAAATGCCTGACAAGCTTCCAGAAGCAAGAGCGTGGATCTGCTCCACCATTGACCAAAACATTGAAGCCATTGACAGCAAAAAAAGCACAGTCGCCTCTCCCGCCTGGAAAGACATAACAACACGGACGGCAAAGCTTGAGAAATCCTACTGTCCCAGGAGGCTCTAAGAGGTCAAATGGAGACTGTGGCTCTGAGGACTCAAAAAGGTGGTCCGTGAACTCCTGAAGGCCCCCCATTTTGGGTAGTACCATTAGAGGATTCACCTTAATGTCAATAATGTCATGTATGTTGTGCTTTCCTAGCACAAAGTTTTTCCATTTGCCAGTTTTAGGGCAGCTTAAGGTGAGGTTTGCTTTGCCATGCATGCTAACAGAATTTAAAAGAGCTTGAATCTGTTGGAAATGTACAGAAAACAAGGCATGAATTCAAATATATGAAAAAAAAGCTATTATATTACTGTACAACAGAATCATTTGTAATGCTCAGAAAAGTCATATTATATACAAAGATCGACAGTTTTTCAAATCCATAGCTAATGTGAGAACAGTTAAAACAAAAGGACATTAAAATATTTGCATACACATTTACAGTACGACAAACCTCTTCATCTGAAAAGATCTGGGTGAAATTATTTGGAGTGAACTGGCCCGTGTGCAGAACCAGATCACCGGAGTCCTCAAGAGACTGTCCTGTGAGCACCAGCAATTTGTGTTGAGGTGTGGATGATATCAAGCTGTGGACCTGAATTGCAAAAATATTTTCTAAATTGTGAAAATATTTAAATGTATATTTAACAATTTAAAAAAGTATATGCATATTACATTTCAATCTGTTATTACTGAAAAAACGTGCCTCTAAAAAGTATTACAAAATGATACAAAATGATTCATCAATCATTCATTTTAAAATTTGAGTTTAATTAGCTTCAAAAATTTTAATTGGTTATGGTGTCTAATATTGCCAAGGCACTGTATAATTTTAGCCCTAACATATGTAATGTGACCCTTGTCATTTATTTATTGTCATGTAATACAAACAAATGGAATTGAAGAACAGAAGAAGAGATGCCTTTCAGTCACATACCTCAGAGTAGAGAAACCCTTCAGATGGATTTATTACAACTTTAATGTCCAGTACATCTGAACTGAAATTAAATGTCTTCTGACCTATGATGGGATTGTTGGGAGACAGACAAAATTAAAAAGGGAATTAATTAGAATTAAGTACACAAATATGTCATGCATATGTGCATTTCTCAATAGCAAACATGAATGCATTGCTAATCTACTAATAAAAAGGAACACACAATAAGTTAAATCAACTAAATTTGCACCAAATTTTAAAGTGGAAAAAAACTGCACTATTCTACAGCGCAAGAGCTTAAATATTTAGATATGCCGTAATCTTTTTAAATCATCACTTCAAAGTGTTCTGATGCTGACAGTCAATTCTCAACCAGAGTAGGCTAATGCAAATGTAAAACGTTTTCTCTGAGTATTAGAGCTCCAAACCTCTATATAATTTGTCAGCAAAAATCACTTTCAAAACTACTGCAACAAAATGTTCCAGAACTGTTTTTCCACAGCAGCCAAAGTCTGAACAATTGGTAGAAAGCACTTCCTTCCTGTCTTTCTGCTGTGTCTACTGAAATAGCAACCTACAACTTTTACTGAATAATAGAAGCTGTACAGAAGCTGCAACTGTGTGCAGTTTAGACAGTTCTCATTACACAATATAAATATTAAAATTATGATAAATAAATGATTCTCTCCCAGTAAAAAAACATACTTCTGCCTTTTTACATCAGAATGGCTGTAATGAACAATCATTTATTGGGTTTCTACATGTAAACTAAGCAAGAAACAGATTTATATAAACATCATTTTCTCATAAAAGTCCATATTAAGACTTTATTTTAGAATAGATTTATGTGCTCAGTGGATATTGCAATTCCCCTATATATATGGTAATTAGCATATTCTGAATAATCTAATGCATACATGTTCGTTTTCTACTTTTCTTGTGTTTGCATGACCCATAATTCTTTCGGTATAGAATATGCCTGTTTTCATTTTCAGATGTCTAGAAACTGAAATATTGGCTTCATATGACCATATTCCATTATTTACTGGAATAATGCGGTGCATGTCTGCGCATGTCTGATACTGTATATGGAGCTGAATGCTGGGACTGAACTACACAGTTGCTTCTTTGTTAATTCATAATATCGCATCCCACACATATAGCATGTGCTTCAAATGGGCACCAAAAGATAGCCCAGTATTCTTTAAACGTGTAGCCTACTGTACTTGAAGCTCATTTCAATCACTGCAAACCCAAACGAAGGCGACCCTTACCTCTTATGTCTTTGGATTGATAAGAAGAATGCTGAGAAACAAAAAGTTTCAGCTGCTCATCCAAATTACACACTGTCAGGTCCACATCCCATGCACGGATACCTGTGTTAAGGCGATGCAAATATATGTAAAATTGAATATAAACTCAATACATCACAACGTGTGCTAATGTATGTTTTGACACTTGATGAACTGGGTTTATTGCAAAAACAATAAATGTTGATTTGAATGAACTGCTGTCTAAACCCCCCAGAGCAAAAGCACTGCAGTCAGCATGTAACTGAAACATCATGTGAGACACAATGTGGCTTTCAGAGACAAATGAGATGGTTGGCTGACTAGCCCTCAAAAAAGCCTTGTCTTGGCACTGGTCTCTGGACTCATGAAATATAAAAGCCTCTGAACAGCATGTTCACATCTCTTATGACCAAAAAAAGAAGCCGACACATCACTGCTAGGACTGAAATAAGAAAACATCTAACAGTGTTGGTATAAATAGCAGTTAAATCAGGTATATTTCCTGATATGGATAGGAAGGGGTGGACTGACAATAAACTAAAGCAATATTGTAATATTCTAAGTAAAATTTAAAACCTGGCGAATTGCTCCTGTGTGAGGCAAAACCTAAATAAAACATTTTTTCTCTCCATATTTGCTTTTATTTAATTTTCCAGTGAACTTTTTATCATCTTTCTTTGTTGACAAATGTGACCCTGGACCACAAAACCAGTCTTAAGTCGCTGGGGTATATTTGTAGCAATAGCCAAAAATACATCGTATGGGTCAAAATTATTGATTTTTCTTATTCTTATTTTCTGAGGTGGGTGTAAACATGCAGAGCCCTGTCTAAACTGTTGGGCACCCTGAAGAACACGTCATGACTTAAACGACACATTCATTTCTATATAATCACTAATCAACATGTAAAGCAAATAATGTAGTTAAGCATACTAGAGGGCTGATGCACAAGGAGGCTATTTTTGCTGTCTTGATGCTATAACACTGCAGTGCAGAGAACAGCTGCACAAATATTGTCCCAGAGCATGGCATTGCTGCTTTAAACGCTACATACAGTGTGAAGGAAAGATTGTGGAACTATATTGTGTAAATAATAATAATAACAATAATAATAATAATAAATGATAAAATAAAAATTCTCATTTATTGCTGAAGGCGAGAGATGCTGTCTGGCGCAATAAGTAACATTGTATGATTGCGTTTCATCTCAGTTCACCAGGCAACCAGTGAATCTTCAAATCAAAGAATGAAATATCCAGAATGCTCGCAACCTGTTCTATAACATACAGATACGAGAGACAATGGTAATCTCTAATGTAATATGAAAACAGCATTGATTAACGGTGTTAATATTAATTTCTTCTAAATCCAAAATGTAAAAAAGCAATACCTCGTTCAATCTCAACCACAATATAGTCCAGTATATGCGGTCTATAGAGCGCACCGATGACAATCAACATCGAGTATTTGTCATTGCTGAATCCAGGATGGGCTGTCAGGTCCTCTGATTCCATCGCTGCCGTTAGACCCGACGCCATGTTGGA
This sequence comes from Sinocyclocheilus anshuiensis, assembly GCF_001515605.1. Lineage (NCBI taxonomy): Eukaryota > Metazoa > Chordata > Actinopteri > Cypriniformes > Cyprinidae > Sinocyclocheilus > Sinocyclocheilus anshuiensis. The sequence goes on along the minus strand of NW_015539837.1, from coordinate 198,387 downwards.
AAGTTATTCCTATGATGTAATACACAAACAATCAAGCATTATTGAAGGAACAGGCGGATAATTTGAATGGAACTGAAGCTGACCAATCGAAGTCGGTATTCAGACCGATTTGTTGCATGCATCACTATTCTCAGAAATCTGAAATGTCTTTTTTTTTAAGGAATGCATTTAACAGCCTATATAATCATATTAATTTGTAAATCAAATAATATATATATATATGTGTGTGACATATACACACACACACACACACACACACACACTGTAAATAAGGAAAGCAAAACAAGTAAACCATTCAGTAGATATTCATTCAGTAGACTTTATTTTACATTTCCATGCATTTTACACAGCAGTAATATGAAAAAAGTAAAAGGCAACACGGCATCAGGAAAAATTTTAGATTTTTGTCTTTGTCTTATTAAAGGCATTTCAAAATAAAAACTGGCACGATGTTCCTTGTGGACAGCCGCATAACTTGCCAACTCTTGCACCTTTACGTACTGCACACTGCTCACCTGCATCACACTTTAGATAAAAAGAAGTTCACGTATGATTAATGAAGTGGTCAATGTAATAACAGTACATGAACAAACACGCATATTGCAGTGTATGACGTCATGGGTAGCCTACATCTTATTATCTATGTAAAATCATTACAGCATAATGTTAACATCTTTGTTTCCATGCATTTGACTTGACAACAAAATGAGTACATATTGTGACAACTGTATATTCATTGTAAATGATTCAATTCAAAGTGAAAAAAGTGCAGTGGGAGGAACGAGAGAGAAACGTGGAGTACAAGCAAAAGTCTTTAATCCAGGAATCACAGGGGATAATCCACAACAGAAACACGGGAAACACACAACATCCAACAAGTAGACCCGACAGAGGAGAAATGCACAGACAAGAACTTATAAACACAGGACAATTACCAAACACAGGTGCACAGAATGACTAATTAACTAAACAAGGACAGGAACATGACCAAATAAGGGAACACAGGAACAGAAACGGGGGCAAAACATAACAAAACAGGTCCATGATCCTGACAATCAGAGAATGAAGTCACATAATTATGATTAAAACTATTTCTACATGAGGGTAGAATTGAAAAAAAAGAGTGTAAATGTTCTCCATTTGTGTGAAATGCTACATTACCGAAGGAAGTAGGCTAAACTTTTTTCCGGTTTGTGGCAGTTTATTCTTTAACTTCTCAAGATCCTCTTGCAGTGCCTCGATCTGTAAAATAATTTACATTTTTTAAATCCATTTCCTGAGATTATTCAAGATGATTGGTTCTTCTCATTTCTTTTTCCAGTGTTCCATCATGAAAGACAGGGAAAAATACGTAACTCACCAAATTGTTCTCATCCTGTGTTTTTGTAGCACTCTCCAAAGAGTGACTGTCAAGTGAGTCATCACAGCTTGTGAGAATGAAGGACAGGGCAGAAGCAGCAGCAATAAGGATGATCCGTCCACTAACCATGATACTGAAAGTTACCTTGGTCTCCACAGCAGAAGATGGTCAGTGGTCTCATGGTGTGATGAAGAGCTGCTCTTTATAAATGGATTCAAGATCACCTGCTGCAAAATTCATAATGACGACCCTCAGTGACACATGTTAAGCTCATGCAAGGCCATACTGCCATATTTCTGGTAGTTTATGAGGGAAAATATCAGCAGAATGCCTGATATTGCAGATGTACTTTGTGTTCTAACTCAGAGTGACCATGTATTCTGTATACATGTCTGCTTATGCCTTTGTTTGTATGCTTTTATAAACCACGAGTTTCCTTTTACAGACTCAGGGACCCCACCCAAAATTTCAGAAAACCCAGGAACCCCCAAAAGCTACATTTTTTTCTGTAACACTTTACAATATTTTTCATAAACACCATAAGCATTTTACATAGTATAGGCCTACTTATTAGTTGAAGTTATATAGTTTGAAAAATATAGGAAATTTTAATTTGTTGTTTATGTTTTTACATTTATATCCTGATCTGTTAGGGTTGAAGTGTTAGTTTCTTAGTTGTTCTTTTTAAAAGAAACTTCTATATATTTAGTATTAGCCGTTATTAGTGCAATACCCTCACACACCAGCAGAGGTTGACAAACACCAGCAGAGGTTGACAAATCTCTGAATAAAATCCAAAAAAATTGTGTGGCTCTTTGAGCTGATAATCAAAGTAAATCATTAAAAAACATATTTTCATTATCATTTTTAAATTAATCTACTGAAATTCATCTATAAATTACTTAATTTATTATAGGAAAATTAGGAACAGATGATTGGGGGCATGTATGAAGAGTAACCAGGGTCAGTGGTTTTTCTTCAGGTACTAATGAGGCAACCTGTAAGGCACAGACCCAAAGGCAATGGATGTCTGGGGTGGCAGAACAGTGATGGAGTAATTCTAGCCTAATTCCGAAAATTAGAAATAAAGCCTCAGTCGTTTTAATCCCATGTTAATATTTCTTAAACTAAGCACTAAGTACATGTAATCATATTGTACAGTATGTATGTATAATGATAACGTAGGTATGTGTGTATATATGTATTACAAACACACACACACACATTGAGAAAGCACATTGAGATGCTTACGTTACATTTACTTTATTTATTGACATTATAGGCCAGATGTTGTTTGCAAAACATAAGAAATATGTTAAGTATAGATTTAAAAAGTCTGACTAATTCTCAAATATTTGAATCAAGTGCGTGAATGTTGATATTATATAAAAATTGAGAAATATCAAATGGTAAATTTAAAGTTAAATTGTGTATGCTACATGAACTACAAGAATGTAATCGTCTGAGTTATTTATTGCTTTATTATTTTATAATAGGCTACTAACTTTGTGATCATTCTATGGAGCGAGGTCTTTTTACAAAACTGAAGAGCTATTAGCTGACTCTGCTTGCAAGGCCATATTAATGTCAGGATTAAGATAATAAACACGTCGTCAACAGTTGATTTATGGTCCTACAAACTTTGTCAAACTAATTTTATTCAACTGATGTAATCATGACAGCACTGATTGAGCAGATTATTATCATGCAAAATGATTTTCCTCTAACATTCAGGTAATCCTCCCCTCCGTGTTTCGACTCACAGCTCTTCTTTATTTTGTTGTAGGCTACCACATTATAACTAACATAACATTAAAGCTGAACAGTTTAAGCGTATGATATCTAACCATTGTCACCGAAACCAACTAAGTTCATGTAATTTTTAAAGTGATTAGTTTTGATGTAATCACCGAATGAGTACCTTCGTGAGTGATCATCTTAATTTCTGAGGTCCATGGCATGCCATTGCCCACACATGTTCCTGTCCTCGTGCTCAGGCCTCCACGAGAAGGTAATTATTGCCACCAGGTGGAGCGCTGGACAAAGATTACAGCAACAGGGGTTCATGAGTGTTTAATAAATGCTTTTCAAAATAGTTATGAAAATTGGATTACATTTGCATCAAGCAATGAATTACGCTAACATTAATAAATGTGTATTTCTAATTTGAGTCAATATATGCAGATGGTTAAGTAATGCATTTTAATATTCTTTTTATGGACTGTTTTTTCTGAATGCATTTTTAGCATGTAGCAGTCTCACGTATATAAGTTCATATTATGATGCATTATTTTTACTAATTATTTAATGTGCAAACATAACGTCTTTTGCAAAAAAAAAAACCTAATACAAAAAGTTTTGTGAGATTGACAGAAATGTCAACAGCAAAATAAACAAAAATAATTAATAAATAATTAAATGTTAAAAAGTCATGCAAAAATAATATGCATCTATATTTTTATATAATATCTAATCATGTATTTGTTATCTTTTAAAAGGTTAACAATATTGAAAAACTCAAAGGGTACTTCGTGTAGGCTGGGTTGCAGTTGACAAAAAAAAAAATCAATATTCATGCGTTTTCATTTTTAACAAATTAGTCTGCAGGATTTCATTTTGGAGAATAGCTCCTTGATCGTTCCTTACACAAAGACAACTGCAGTTGACACAATACTTCACACAATAGGAGACTCCATAGAAACCTCCGGGGCCAATTAGCGTGAGGTTTCGGCTCGGCTGCAGTTTCAACCACGCCTACTACGCTTCTCCTGCTATAAAACTCCGGCTCCCAGAGCTTCACGTCGAACATGAATCGAGACGGTATCGTAGAGAGAAGTATCTGAGCAGCGCGAGAGAGAAACCACTCGAAATGACTGTGGATTAGTACTGCCGTCAAAGATCGCCGTATCGACTGGAATTATATTATTTTGAGGAAATTTCGATTTCTGGATTATAATATAATTTAATGACAAACATGACTGGAAGAACTTGTTGGATGCAACAGCACTGACAGAAAGTAAGTTAACGTTACTTGTTTTTCTTAGCATTTCAAAAGAATGAGTCTCACAAATATTTGTTTTCATTTTTAAGGGGTTTCAAAAGTTAAAACTGATATTTTTTTCTTTAAAGAATGGAGACTGTAAGTGAAGCTCTTGAAGAGCTGCTAGTAGCTGCACAACGACAAAACTGTCTGACAGTAGGAGTCTACGAGTCTGCACAGCTCATGAATGTGTAAGTATTTTATTCAATCTACAATATAATTCAGTGATATGCATTAGACCAAACTGTAAAAACCTAAGTGCATATTAAATTAAACGCATTTATTGTCTTGTACAGGGATCCAGACAGCGTGGTCCTCTGCGTTTTAGCGACCGATGAGGAGGACGAGAATGATGTTGCGCTTCAGATCCACTTCACGCTCATCCAAGCCTTCTGCTGCGACATCGACATCAACATCGTGCGCGTCTCCGGCATGAGGCGTCTAGCACAGGTCCTCGGGGAGCCGCTCTCCACTGACAGCAACGCTAACGAACCAAGAGACCTCCACTGCATACTTGTAACTGTAAGTATTAATACGCATATTACAAATACACGTATAACATTTGGGAGAGGGGGTGCAGTTTGTTCATGTAGCATTTGTCGCCTTTAGCTAATTGCTAACTTTTTAAACAAAACGCAAGTGTTTTTTTGTGGTATGTAGCCTAAATAGCCTATAGCCTATATTCGAAGGAAGAATGACAGTTTTGCCAATGTTCTGTTCGAAAATGAGCTTAGCGAAACGTTTTCAAAAAAACGTACGGTTGCTTACAGTTTATATTCGCGAGCTTATGGCAGTATGTACAATGACTAACGTTCCTAGTAGAAATGTTTTAAAACTCACTGGAATTGCATTTATACTATTCATAATGACCTGTTGTAGGCTACTTGTAAGACACCCACTCTCCCACCCCCACCTTAATTCAAACCCTTAACACAAACTGGGTTAACAAACAAGCTATTGTCAAAGAAGATATGCAATACTAATCATATTTCGTTCCTTCTCATAGAACCCACAAGCCGAGCATCTCAAGCTGAACGAAGTGGGGAGTTACTGCAAGGAAAGCCATTGCAGGAACCAGTGGGTGCCCTCCATTGCCCTGCAAGAGCGCTGAGGTGTGGTGCACTGAAATGTGCTAAAGAGAGCCGGAATATTGATGTCGTCCTTCAACTGTCATGAGGACATACTCATCAATTCAAGGGGACTGTCTAAAAGTCCATTACGGAGCTTCCACCTCCATGATTATGGAATTCTAAGTGTCAGAGGACACTAGAGACATTCGTCCACATTCCTCATATTGCATGATCGGTGGTGTCACCCTTTGGAGGGACCAAAGGAGCACCAGGGTGGTCGGTGGACTGTGATGCAGCAAGGATGATGGGGATCCGGACCGTGGTATGGCAGCACTTTGCACTCCACGTGGGGGGAGAATGAATAACACATGACTCAGACCTGACAATATTGTGATGGGTCTACAGAGGAAAAGAAGCTCTGCCTTAAAAAGAGACTGCTATTTAAGGACTGAATTGTCTTAATTTTTATTTATGCATAACACTGATGTCATTCACAACAAATAATATATTTGGTTATTTATAAATTTACAAATGTTTACTTTTTTTCTTATGAAATAAATTGTATGATTCATGATTTAAAACGAACCGTTCCTGTTGTGTTTTTTTTATGCCAGATTTAAAAACAAAGTGCAACTTGTTGGGCATTATAAAAACTGTCACGTGCTGACGTTCAGTTCAGAGCTCATAACAAAAAAAAATTACTTAAATATATTCTTGCTTCCTTATAGTCAAGTATTATCATTTCATGTTAGTTTAAGCACAACAATAAGGAAGAAAGGGACTTAAATTGTTCTGTGGGACAACAGGCAGTTCTGATTAAGGGTAAAGAAATATTATTACCAAGAAGACAGCTGTTCACATATTGACACCTGTTTTTCCCCATCCTGGATCATAAATCATGCAGCCTAGATGCAGCACAATGTGTGCAAACGTAAGAGGCTCCTTATCTGTTTCTCAAACACGGGTTTGTTTGCAAGAGGTGCAAAATGTACATAAGGGCACAACTCTGCAGATAGACATTCTGCACTTGCTTTTTAACATCTTCCTGCATAAAAGGATGAAAGAGCAACTACCACCAGACAAATCACAACAAGATCATAAAATGCTTAGCAATTCTGTTTCACTGATTGATTCCAATACTGCCAGTCAGGCAAAGAACAAAGTGGCTTTGGCTGAAGTGGCCCAAATATGAATTTTTTTTTTTTGCACGTATGTGACTCATAACAGTGTAAATAGCACAAATCATATGGAATCATATGATTATAATAATATATAATCTATATTTGGTACTGAATCAGATACAAGTCGAATGTTTTACAATACAACCTCAGGCTGAATAGTCATATCAGAATACATGACTTTTGCATCACTCTAGATCGACGTTCATCACAATTCTCAGCTGACGGGATTCACTCCTAAGAGTTTACATACTCGTAATTCTTTATTCACTCGATTAATATTGAAGACAGGTAGTCAGTGGAGCGACACTGAGGTGTAAGTTTTACAGTAACAACTCCATACAAGCAAAACTTGAAGGGAAACCAAACAAAAAATCATCCTCATTCTTGTCTTCATCCTTCTTATCGCCTGCACACAAATTACCTGGCTTCCACGGTACATCACTTTATAAATTCTTCCATGCTTAATTTCGTATTACAGCATGCTCGTGCCGTCTTGTTTTCGTTCTTTTGCGCATGCAGTTCAGTTTGGGACTGTGTCCAATTCACACTTGAATCTGATATATTGGCCACATTTAAAAAAATAATGTGAACAGCCAAACAAATCAGAATTGAGCACTAAGCCTTGCAGTATGAACATGGCCCTAGTCATATAGTGATATTTCTTTCAAAAGAACAATCAGTGTCTTTATAGACTTGTCATGAAAACATGCACAAACATCTTATTAGTCACACACTCGTGCTGTTCTTCAGAAGACCAAAAAAAGAGGGAAAAATAGCTTGATCACTCTGACTTCAATGACCTTTTCTTTGGTGACTGTTAAAGGTCAGGCTGCCTGCAGGCCACAGAAAACATGCACGAGGGGGTCTGCTGTGATGATTGTCCCATTAATTTTGCAGACAGTGAAGCAGACGGGATGAAAGATTCTGCCCTTACTGCACGTGTTAGACCCCACATCTTCAAGACTATGGGTGTGCTCTGACTTCCCACAAGACTGCATTGACTCACACCATATTCCATTAAATTCCAGCTAAGACGTCTGGGGATGATTCCACTACAAATTTAGTAATATGAAGTGAATAATGTCATACGGATGATTCAGAGATGTCTACATCTGCACAGGCTGAGTATCAGTCTTTTCTTGAGAACATATCATGCTGTATGGAAGGGTTTGAAAGGCATGTCTGTATTTTCACAGGGAGCTGTGTTCTCACATGTGGCAGTGTTTACAGTTTCATTGTGCCAAAAAAATGTTCACTTACTGAACGAGAGGTTAAAAAAAAAACAATGGCACAATTCAAGAAAGGTGATGAGAAGAAAGTTAGTGAGCAATAATCACCCACTTTATGCAGTCATCAACAGGGGCCATTGTTTGGGTGTGCTGGATCAGTTAACAACTGACAGATATATTTGTATCTTCATTGTAAAAGCCCGAGAGAAAACTGTGTTTTCTGCCCCAAGGCTCTCGTACGTGCACAAAGCCGACGTTGACGGGCTCCTCTGCAGACAGACATGACTAAAGCATGGTGCGAACCCTGGGCGGCTGCTGGGCTAAGCTGCGCACTTCAGGGCTGCGCTGACGTCAAGCCGGAGGGAGAAAATAAAAGAAAAACAGGAACAGAAGGCTCTTATTTCCATGGCAGCAATAGCACAGCCCTTTAACAACGATACTCGCTATACTGAGGTAACAGCCACTGCTATGAATAGTCTGACTGCATGTTCTATTCTTAGACTGAGCTATATTTGAGCATGTCACTGCCTGGAGCATGGTGGGGTTTTGACATCAGACATAAACATTATAGTCTAAATCTGAACACAGCACATTAGAATTATGATGTTTTTAGTCTGTATATTCATAGGGTAGGCTATTTATGAAATGAAGAAAATCACAGGCTGATCAACAGGTTTAAAGAATATTTTCCATATTTATTCCAACAGAAAATATTCTATGAGCTTTATAAATATACACAATATATGTTGTACAATGTAATGCAGAAGAAAACATACTGTAGGTATTATTTAGGATTATGAATTTATTCCCTTAACTTAATTTGTGGCCATGTTTTATAAATTTGTTCCCTTGTTTTAGTTTAATCGTGACCTATACTAATTTGTTAAGTCATTTTAGTTAAAACATGCATGATAATTAATTCCCTTCATGTTTTTAAGCTCACCCAAAAATGAAAATTTGCTAAAAAAAAAAAAAAGTACTCACCCTCAGGCCATCCTAGATGTAGATGAGTTTGTTTCTTTATCGGAATAGATTTGGAGAAATGTAGCATTACCGGTACATCACTTGCTCACCAATGGATCCTCTGCAGTGAATGGGTGCCGCCAGAATGAGAGTTCAAACAGCTGATAAAAACGTCACAATAATCCACAAGTATATATATATATATAGGAAATACAAGTATATATACAAGAAGTTATATATACAAGAAAGTATATATGCAAGAAATATTGGATAGAACCATTCAAGATGTGTGAAGGATTTTAATTTATTACTCAGAAAATATATTTGTATTTAATCACAAGTCAAACATGAAACATAACAGATTCAAATGTGCCATGCATAACTGATAACTGGGGTCAGAACGAGTGTCATGTGCAGCTGGGTCACCCTCTCTTTCTGAAGGTCAGGCGGTGAGAAAAATAAGACCCTCTCATCACTGCGTTCATTATGCAGTCCACTTTTGTGCAACAGCAAACAAAGCAGTCACATTACTTTTAATACTCACAAGACATCTAATGATTCAATGATTCAGTTAGTTCTGACTGAATGTCAAGGTCTGTTTAACAATAGCCTAAAGCAGAACTGCACATTTGTAGAATTCATATTTTATTTGAAAGTGCATTAATATAAAATTTTTACCATATAAGTGTTCTTAAAGGGTTAGTTCACCCAAAAATAAAAACTAGCCCATGAATTACTCACCCTCAAGGCATCCTAGGTGTATATATGACTTTCTTCTTTCAGACGAATCGTACAACTGTTGGCGCAAGTTAGAATAAGGTGATTATTACATTTTGAATATGGATATTTTTCTTACAAAAATGCATCGATTCGCCACAGGAGGCCTTTGTTCACCCCCCGGAGCCATGTGAGACACTTTTTATTATGGATGGATGCACTTTATTTCACTTCTTTTGGACTGATGAACTGCAACACCCGCTGACTGCCATTAAACAGCTTGGAAGATCAAAGTCAATTTTTAATATTACTCCGATTGGATTAATCTGAAAGAAGGAAGTCATATACACCTAGGATGGCTTGAGGGTGAGTATATTAAGGGGCTAATTTTCATTTTTGGGTGAACTATCCCTTTAAGCAGAGATAGTGGCCATATGGGAACTAAACAAACCTACACTCCTAAAATAAAAGGGGGGTTTTGCAATGATGCCATAGATGAACCATTTTTGTTTCCCCAAAGTACCTTTCAATGAACAGTTCCTAAAAGATTTCTTAGTTTGAAGAACATTTTAATAATCTAAAGAACATTTTGTCCAATGGAAAGATTCCATGGATGTTAAAGGTTCTTCATTGAATGCCAATTAAGAATGTTTATTTTTAAGAGTGTGTAGCACACTTATTTTAGACAATACAGGTAAAGACAACAGGTATCAGTTGATAAAGAGTTGAACTTGCATCACATATCACTAACCATTAAATCCTAATGGTGCATCAATCCACCCACCCTTCTCCTTGACGCAATGGGACCTTGTTTGCAAACACTGGGCCAGTCCTATGATAAATAAACTCATGAGCATATCATACACAGCTTTACAGCCCACATTTCCTGTTGTCACCACAGCATGTTTCCTTTTTACGACACTGGAGATTAATGGTCTGCAAATACGGAAGAACCGAAAAAGAATAGCAACACACCACATGCGTGGATTTCCAGCGACTGAAGGGAGCCACATTAAAATCAATACAAATTACGCTCTTCATTCAACAAAAACAAGGTTTTATCATACCAACGCCAAAAGGTGTATCGTCAAGATCATAACTTATCAATTAGAGCCTACTTCAAAGAAGTTTTCCATTCTAGGGTGAATATTGTGTATAATTTGCTAGGTTAATTATTGTCTGTATTGTGTGTATAATGGTGCTGTATTTTATGACTGCTTATTTTCTGTGATGCCAGTGAGCGCAGACCATACCTTGATAAGAGCACTCAGTGGTTTCTCCACTTCCTCTAAAGTCTCTCACTCAGGAAACACCATATCTGTCTGACTGAGGGTTACTGGTGGTAAAAGAGATTCATTCATTAGTCACTCTGTGCCTTTAAACTGAAGCTGGGAACACATTTGACTCCCTCCTGTGACTGATTGATTAGCAGAAGTTAAGTGCACTGGAGCCAGTGGGAAGTCAGGCACGCGCCCTTCAGCCCTGAACCTGTAATCTGACAGCACATGCTGCACAAACACAATGCCACACACAAAGCCCTGATCAGATGAAGTGGGTTGCAAAAGTGGGACAACTTAATGCAATGTCCACCTCACCAAGACACAGAGAATGTTTATCAGCTTTAATCAATGTCACAGGCTGTTTGCATTCTCTAAATGCAAGACCTCATCAAACCAAGCTGTTTTTCACTTTTAGTTGTATTGCACTTCCACTAATAAGCAGATCTAACTTAGGTGTTGCCCGAAACAAATCAATCATGCAAACATTTCTAAAGCCACGTATCACACTCATATGTAAAAGTAATTATTAGGCTCCTGTTTCCTCAAATCAATCAGTCTGGGGGCAATCAGCAGTGGCGGAGAGAGACGACCGCTAATGCCAAACCTAACATTTCTGCAGGGCTCAGGGTCAGAACCACAGTGGCAGAAAGGAAGGCAGTCACAGGTTTTAAGAACTAGTCAAAACACAGTGCACAAAAGCTGTAATCATAGACAAAATTAAAGATTTTTATCTTCAAACCTGTTATAACTGTCAGACTTTTAATCAGATCTGTAGTGCAATGCATTGATTATTGTGCATTGTAATGCATCTTTAATGTATGGTTAGATCCGGATCATAGCATATACTTGCATTAAATTTATGCTTCTCAGTCTGAAAACATTTTATGCCAATATTCATGAGCATAACATTACATTTCAACTAACCTTTCCCTTGCTCAGGGTTAAATAAATATTGTTACTTGCTCAGATAACACTGCAAAGAGAGAGTGAGAGAGAGAGAAAACATGGTAAAATGCTACAGTAAAAACTTGGTAATTGATTTTATTTGCAAAAAAATGACAATAAGACAATCTATGTAAGTAAAAAGATATTGTAAATAAAAAAAAGGATTCATAGAGGCAAAAAATATTTTTAAAACAATAATATTTTGATAAAATATGTTGGTTATTATGTAATAACAAATTTAAGAATTGTAAATTATACAAATGTATGTTGCTAAAATTATATCCCATAGTTGAAACATTGCAACCACATTTTTATGATAAAGTTCTGGGAATCATTGCTACAAGATTTTTTTTTTACTCAAAATGTAACAGAATTTTTAGTGTAAAAAATAAATGTGATTTTTCACACATTTTATATATATAAAAAAAGAACAGGAAACGCATTTACAGCTGCTTACCTATTTTTTTTCTTTCATGTCTTCTTTAAGCACTGAGGTCAAAGGCCACCTGATCGTTTTAGGTCATCAAAGTCATCTTTTCAATGAGTCTCTCCAAAAGTCTGAGTGAGCAGGTCATTTTAACAGTGCTTGCTCAGGAGAGATAAACAAGAGGGTGGCTTAACTTTCACGTCCTGCTGTTGAGTTGCTCTGAATCGTCTCTAAACTAATTGGTAGTGCAAGGGTAAGTGTTTCATGAAACAGTCCAATAATGGTAAACAAACAGGCAGACAGATGCGAGCAAACATATCTTATACAGGACTATTCCATTAATGCTATTTTGAAGGTGGAGTAGAATCATGTTTACAGTGTTTCGATTTTGTTTGATACAAGTACAAACTGGCAGTTCCAGAAGAGAGACACTAAATACTGTTCCAGCGAAGTTTCTTTTCTGCAATGGCTCATTCAGACAACAGACTGTTCAATAACCACAGTGACCCAATTCCAAAAATCAACTGTGAGTAACAGCTAAAACGTTTTTTTCACCCAGCTGAGAATGTGTTGAAAAGCATATTTACAATGTTCACAGCAGGCCGTCTGAACCTCCCTGACTTGCTGGCTCGCAGCCAGGCATCTGTGTGTATCGGTCTCTGGGAGACTGCATGATCCACAACGGTTACAGCCCTGATCACGCAGTCATCACAGCGGCTTAACAAACATTCAGCGGGCCCAGCTAACTGTCGAAGTCTGGCAGACTCCAGCTAACTGTCTGGCTATGCAGGTAGTTTCTGCACTCAAGAGACAAATTAGGCAAACAGGCTAGTAATAATAATTGTAGAGTGTACTGTCTGTTCTTTTGCTGTCTGTCTAGTGCATGTGTAAATACAGGCAGTATATGAGAAAGACTTTGTGTTCTATCTTGCAATTATACTGACATCCCACAACACAGTGTTCCTTTTAAAGATGCCAGGAGATGAAAAACTATAAAAAATATCGTATAAAGCTTGACTGAATGTACCAAATGTTATATTATGTGACTACAGATTGGTTGTGCTCTAGTACAGAGGTCTCACTCTTTCCAAAATGGCAAAAACAAGCAGAAAACAGGATTACAGCTAAAGAGACAACCAAATTACATAGTTGTTTTCTCTTAGTCTGAACTACGTAGGCACTTTTTGACAATATCATTACAGAATAAACAATCTGAGTAATTAGCCACTCCCCACATTTGGACTTTATCTGTGATTGCAGTTTTTTCACATTTACACCTCAGAGCTATTTTTGTAAAGCTTTGTTTTTGTACAAGGCATATTTTTTTGCATATGCAAACCTGTAATATTCACATTTAATATAAATATATTTTAAATAATTATATTATACACTACCATTCAAAAGTTTGGTAAGATTTTTTTAAATGTTTCTGAAGTCTCTTATGCTCACCAGGGCTGCATTTGTTTGATAAAAATGCAGTAAATAGGTTAATATTATAAAATATTATTATAATTTAAAATAACTGTATTCTATTTTAATAAATTGTAATATGTCATTTATACCTGTGATGGCAAAGCTGCATTTTCAGCAGTCATTACTCTAGTCTTCAGTGTCACATGATCCTTCAGAACTCATTCTGAATGGGTGCTTAATAAACATTTCTTATAATTAGCAATGTTGAAAACAGTTGTGACTCTTTGATGAATTAAAAAAAAAACTGCTTTTACTGACCCATTACTGAACCCAGAATTTGGAAGGGTAGTATAAATAAATCATATGCCCTCTGCTTATCAACAATTGACTATTGTTACTGAAAATACAGTCATATTGCAACGTCACTGTAAGTCCAGGAATTCTCCAAACATACACTCTGCAATGCAAGCACTTTTTCCAGAAACTGTCGCTAATATTACGTCATTAGTAGAGCTAACAGGAAGTGGGCTTTGCATGCTGAGCTGAAAAGAGTTCCAGAGAAACTGCGACAATGCACAGAAAGAGGGAAGTGGCTCTTCTCGTTTCTTTTGTACGAGAGGTTAATCCTGCACTGAATACAGATGGCTAGGGGGTGACAAAATCTGGCTCGGCATAGGGCTTCACTGCAAAGAAGCTTCATTAGTCAGTTACTGGCTGCACAAATTGAAATTCAATGCATCTTGGTTAAAAAAATGCATCAAACTAGACCTGAAAACTAGATCTAATACTGCTAGAGATCTTCAAAGGTACACTTCAAAGACCAGCGCATTTTGTCTTTGAAGTCTTTGATAGTAAATACTCCGAAGTGACTGTTAATTTTTAAGAAAGAGGGAAAACCGTGGTCAGAATTCCACACCACGCTGTCAGTAACTCACGGCACGCGTTGCATTCCATGCATTCCACATTCCAAAGGTCACTGCAGGAGGCCGGTATACAGTACTGACTACACCCTCAACAAGTTACTGCTTGATATGCAACTGCACAAGTCATATTGCCTCCAGAAGTTTGTGCAACGTGTTCAGCATTCCTGTCATGCATTAGATGACTTTGACCATGCTAATTGTCTAATTTCATGAGTTTAGATGTCTTTATTGAATTCAATCCTAAAAGGCTCCCAAAGCCTCGATAATTGTCTTGTCATTTGGCTCTTTTCCCCAGGTGTGTCGGTTCTGCCTATTTTTCAGAGATAATATTAGCAGAACTGCAGTAAATTATTGCATTTAGAATGACTTGTTTCACTTGTTGACTTGTTCTGAACTTGAAGTGGCTTAATACACGCAAAGTAACCATACACACCCTCATACTGCAAACAAATCCTACATCCACCTGCATAAACCACACATTTGACCCTAAGGTTTCTAAAGTTCAGTGTAAAATCTCAAAAAATCATTTACTTACCTTCATGTCATCCAAACCTGTATGGGCCAGTTCTCACTATTGACTAGCTATTAGTTACGACTTTTGCCTCAATGAACTCCTAATTACTGTAAACTAATAGTAAGGTAATTATTAAGTTTAGGTATTGGGTAGGATTAGGGATGTAGAATATGGTCATGCAGAATTCTAAGTAGGCCTACTATACACAGCTAATATGCCAGTAATATATCAGTAATCCATAGACATACACAAAGGAAATGTCACAACAACATAGATGTACAGCCATTTAAATGCATGAAATATCACGTTAAGACATTTTCAGGTATTTCAGCTTGTACATTCTTATAATTCTTTATACATGCCATTGATGTGGTTGATAAACTCAGTTTCTATAGACACATGCCGTTACATGTCTTACTGGCGCATAATTGTTAACTGTTACCCATATATGGGTATCATTTATAGCAGAAGCTTCCTGGTATTTCATTGTCTATGTAAATAATTGACTTCACTCAGGATGATGGACATGCTTTATCTCTCAGTCGTTTTAAAACATGCTGTAAATCTGACATGAGCTTCAGAAGAACTGCCATCTAAGGTAGTTTGTTTTACTTATTGGAGAGAATATATTTTCTTTTAAAGCATACAGTATTTCATTATTGCAGAGATTATGAAAGTGGAATCCAGTGTAGAAGACTGTCAGTTATTGAGCAGGAAGAAGGTGCTAATGTGAGTCAGTGTCAGCAGGGGACGAGTCCTCATTATCTGAAGCCCACCTAATCTGCAATGAGAAAA
Source organism: Sinocyclocheilus anshuiensis (assembly GCF_001515605.1). Lineage (NCBI taxonomy): Eukaryota > Metazoa > Chordata > Actinopteri > Cypriniformes > Cyprinidae > Sinocyclocheilus > Sinocyclocheilus anshuiensis. The sequence goes on along the minus strand of NW_015539837.1, from coordinate 182,530 downwards.
TTTATAGATCGTTTATGTAACCTTCCATGTGCAGCTACTGATGGTTAGCGAAGTCTACTAATAATACTGGAATTATGCTGCCTAATAATTTAATGTTTGCTTTGATTATCGTAATGGCACCTCAAACTTCCACAGCTCTAACATGACCCAAAGGAATGTTTTTTTTTTCACTCTTAAAGCTGTTAGCAACCTGTTAGCAACCGCCTTTTTAACCCATGGTAAAAGCTTTAAAAAGTCACAAAGGGGTATTACTGATATATTTTATGTTGCAGAATTAAGCGTGAAATTGTCTTGAGTTTGTGTTAGCCACAGAGATTTCAGGCATTTAACCAAAAACCCATTTTAAAAAATCCATTGACGATGGACCAAGAAAGTGCTAAAATGCTAACTTGCTTCATGGGTGTTGGCCTACAAAAATACATCATCCCTGCAGCACTCTATTGTACACTCTGATTATTTTATTTTATTTTATTTTATTTTTGGTTTTGTTTTGTTTTGTTTTGTTGGCCAATAGTGGTATAATACAACCACAGGCTTGTATGGTGCATGTCTGACAGGTCATCATGTGATCAAATATGTTGGCCCCTATTGGGTGACCCACTTTATGTAAAAGAAAAAAAAAGCATTTTAAAGCTTTTATAGTACATAACTGTACTAAAAGTATAGTTTTTGAAGTTTATGAAGTACTTCATTTTAAACATGAAAAATACTGTCATAACACTATTACTGTCATTATATACAAATTACATGCAGATTATATGAACACACCTTAAAACAAACATCTCCAAATGCACTGCATTTAATCTTACTGCTTTCTGGGAGAAACATCTAAAATATAGAGACTTCATGTGACTTTCTTTCACTGACACGTTGTTTAAAGGGCTAGTTTACCCCAAAATAAAAATGAACTCATCTACTGACTCTCATCTCATTCAAAATCTATATGGCTTTTTTATTTCTACAGAACATGAAATAAGATATTCTGAAGAATGTTAAAAATGATCAACAAAAACCCTATGCCCTCATTGTATTGACAAAAACCACTGAAACATTTATTTAAATATATTCTTTTGTGTTGCACAAAAGATAAATAATGACAGAATAATCATTTTTGTGTGAACGATTCCTTTAAGTACTGTAAGTGTGCTTAATTAAATTTCATATTGACATTTTCTGCACAGAAGTGCAGTCTTTTATAAGGTCAAGGTATGGTAAAACATTGTTTTTCCAAAGTTAAGAGAACAGGATTACTATGAAGAGGAGAAAATGAGTTTGTAAGGGAGGATGTGTCTGCATGCCAACAAGAGGAAGGCCTATTGTGGAGAAAGGTGATAAAAACTTGCTGAACTTGAGGAGAAACAGCAAGCAAATCTAAATTCCAGAGCTTTTGTTTCCAGCATCTACCCATGCCCATTCTTTACTAGTGACTTTAGTAATGCATGACTGGTTAAGGCTGTAGAGGATAGTAGTCTATCCAGAGGAGCCAGGCCAGGACGGCGATGGGTGCCAGAAGTGCATTTTTGTCACGAGACTAAATGGATTTTACGGGGAGTGTCAGAACGCACAATGTCAAATATTCATAACACGTCTTCCATAGGAAACTGGAGGTGGAGGTGGAATGTGGCATGACAGAAAGCAACAGTATTCCTCTTTCTGTCTCCCCCTCATCCCGTCTCATCTCAGATGATGGGCTCGGGGAATGTCTGCTTTGATCACCTGATAGTGTGATAGTAGTGTATTGTGTGTAGGCTGATGTAAAGCCATTCAAAATACCACCACTGATAAAATCATGCAGAATGCTGACCGAATGATTTAGTCATGCTGTACAACTGTTCACTTATCTGCATATCATGAGGAAACACTAACACACACTGTACGTTCTGCTAGTTGCAATGAAAGTATGAATCATCATCACACTTTATACTGTCGATACACATGGCAACCTTTCGAGGAATGTTGCCAGGCAACATTACTGAACGTTTGCAGTGAGACACAGGACGTCTGTGCACTACTGAGGCTGCTATTGTTGTTGCCCAATGCACAATCCCTTCTGTAAAGTGTATATTTGCATTAGATAGGAATTTTCCAATATTAAAAGTATGGACAATATCAGTAAGCTTAGAATTATTTTAATATTAATGGATGGTAGATAAATAGATGACATTAGAAACATGCATGAATTATTTTGTCAACAAAAATAAATAAATAAATTGTAATTCATTCTATAAATTAATTTAGACATTACAAGATTATAATGTACAATATGAGAAATTAAACATTTACATAGTGTTATTACATTATATGTGTCTTAAATACATTTTAAGATCTTTAAATGAGTGTTAGATGACAGCAAATATAAAATATCCCATAGCAACCAATACATCCAATATAAAGTGTATTAAATAAAAAAAATGAAACTAACTTAATTTGGGGTCAGTATGATTTTTTTGATTGCTTTTATTCAGCAAGAACACGATTGATCAATATAGCAACAGTAAAAACTTTTATATTGTTTCTATTTCAAATAAAAATAACTTTTGGTAACACTTCAGTTAAAGCCTTTATGTATAATGCATTATAAAAGTAGTTTTAATGCATTGATTATGCCTTGTAACTCACCTTATAATGCATTGTACAATCTCATGAATAATCATTATGACACTTATCAATTCATTGTTACACTAGGCATTTAAAATTCGGTTATAATTACAACAAGATATAATGTACAATGCACATTATGAATAATTATAATGCATTATACACTTTAATAATAATAATGAATTATGCATAAAGGCTTTAAGTAAAGTGTTACCAAACTTTATATTTATCATAAAATTTCAACATAAAATATATTAAAATAGACAACAATTATTTTATATTGTTATGCTTCACAATATTATTTTAAATAAATTAATAAATAAATGGTGAGCATAAGAGATGTCTTTCAAAAACATTTAAAAATCTTACTGAATTAAATATATTATTAAAAATATATTTTATTACAGGCTGATCAGCAATATGGATACAGTACGGATATATCATACATCTTTAGCATTGTACCTCAATATGAATATGCAATTAGACTGTACATAATCAAACATTTCTCTCAACACTGCTAAAATATTTCTAAGGATTCTCACTACTTTTGTTGTTGACATTGAATCAAGACATGATATTTTCCAAAACGTGTTCTAAAAATTCTAAAATGTCAAAAAAGTTACACAATCCTCTGCTTGGCTGCAACTTTGTTTTGCTCTGTTTTGGCCGCTTAGCCAATTTTTCCAGCATCTGCAGCACACTAGCCGTAGTAAACAAAGGCAAGCATGCATACACTTGCACATGCTCACGGATCAGTCTTCAGCTCTTAAGACGTTAAGTATTGCTTTGCAACTGCGTGTTAATGATACAGACTCCATCCTAGCAAAACCAACACCTTTGCAGCGTGCAAAACAACAACAGTTGATGGCGGTCACTGTCATTTTTCCGCCACAAAAACACTGTCTGTCCCTCATAATCCCCCTTGTATTTTTCGGCTCCACCCTGCTGTTTTCTCTTCATAAAGATCAGCTATTTTTGCATGGTTGTTTAGTCACCTGTAGCTGATTACAAGAGTAAATGCATGCCAAAAGAAAACAAAGAACCATGTTTCCATAGTTGACCTCAAGCACACTTTTTCTTTCTCCCTCTCAGTGTCCTGTGGTTGTCAATGTCTGCACACACACACACACACACTCCACTTATGTAACATCCCCAGTTTCATGTACCACCCTGAGCTCTGTTGTCCTTCCCTGAAAAGAGCAGCTGAGTTGTTTTGAGGTGTTTTGGCCCTACCCAGCACTTTCCTTTAATGTGTATTTAACACATGCTCGGACTCCACTCCCTCCATACTCACATGTCAGGGCAGAATACTACGAGAACACCATCACACTCACTCACATGTTGCTCCAGGTTGTTTACCATCTACTGGCTGCTGGTTGGCTGAGTCACTCTGGCTTTTTTTTAAACACTCAGACTGCTCCAATTTCACTTTTGCACTGTTTATTCTCTTTTGTGTCTGCTTTTAAAAAGATACATGTGCATTGGTGCAAATATGACCTACGAAATCTGGTGCACAAAAACGGAGGTCTGCAGACTTGTTGTATAGACGGCTGTCATCAGGAATATTTGTGCAAGCCAGTATTATGTAAGATCTATTCCAAAAGGTGCATAGCATGAATAACTTTAAAAAGCATTGCAAAACATGTGCACTTAAAGCTGAAGTGTGCAGGGTTTTTGTTGCTGTTGTTGTTTTTTATGTTAAGATTAAAGATAAACCAATAATCGGTTCGACCAATATTTTTCACAGATACTTCAATATCAGTTCACAACATTGCCATTGAAACAAAGTATCAACAAAAAGCATCATCATATATTATATATTCAAGCTTACATTGTTACAGAAATAGTTGAAATATTTGAGCTAAATTATTATAATTAGTGCTGTCAAACGATTAATCACATCCAAAATAAGTTTGTTTACATAATATATGTGTGCGGCATATATTTATTATGTATATATAAATACACACACATGCATGCATATATTTCAGAAAAATAGGTTGTTTATATATTAAATATATTTATTTATAATATAAATTATATGAACATAAATATAGACGTAAATATTTTCAAAATATATACTGTATGTATGTGTATTTATGTATACATAATAAATATACACAGAACGGACATATATATCATGCAAACAAAAACTTGTATGCGATTAATTGTGATTAATCGTTTGACAGCACTAATTATAATTATTCATATTATTCAAATATTTGTAAACAATGTTCATATTGCAGTAATCTAATACTTAAACCATTATTGTGCAGAAAAACAAATCAGAAGTGGATCAAAACCTTTAATCAAAGTTGTCCTAAAACCTCAAACAAAATGTGCTCTTGTCTTAGGACAACTTTGATAAACTTTTTGATCCACTTCAAATGTTGACTACTGTATATATATATATATATGTGTGTGTGTGTGTGTGTGTGTGTGTGTGCGTACACACACGTAATATTTTTTTGTACTTTATTTCTGATATTTTATTGATTTTATTGACCTATTTGAAAACAATCATTACTTTTGCAAGTAATTTAGTCATGTAGAATTTGCACGCTTCAACATTTATGCACAAGGGCCTTCAAAATGCCCAGAGTTCACACATAAAATAAAATAATAAAATAATATAAAATAATAAAAAAATAATAAAATGAAATAAAATAAAAATAGGTGGGTCAGATGTTCGTGTGACATTTCCACTTGCTTACAACAGCTCAGTCAAGCACATAGCTATAATAAACAGATCGGCATCAATGCAGAGTATCATTTTGTCTTTATTTTATTTCATCTACTTTTTCCGATATCATCATTTTTAAACAGCAATATCCACAAAATATTAACAGTGTGCAAGAAAACATGATTTATGGCACATCCGAGAAGAACAATTACAAAAAATAGATATATTTCTTCATAATCAAGGCAGAAAAATACATATGCATACACAGGAAAAAACACAAAGTAATGGGACAGGCTGAGATTGAAATCTACTGGCTAAGGACTCAGCTACAGATATTACCCACACAAAGCCTAAATCTCACCTCTCATGTTCATGAAAGAACTCGATGGTGTGTGAAGTCGAACAACGCTTGGGAACGAGGAATTGAGGTTAAGGTATCACGGCCTCCTCAGCACCTTAAGTGTTCTCGCTGCGCGAATTAGAAACGGACATGCTCCCTCGTCCTGACAACAGGTCTCACAACGTAGAAAGCCGCGAAATGATTGCGGAGATTTTAGCATAACGTTACTTCAGGTAAACGCTATACTTTGGAGCACAGTGTATCCCAACACCGTGAGTCAAGAGGGTGGAGAACTCAAGCTAACAAGCTAACTTAGCTTAGCTGACTTTCACAGTGTTTGCTCCAGTGTAATACCATCAAACGTGGTACAGCAAGTTTGTTTGGTGGCTAGTCAAAAAAAACGTTTGTAGCGCTAGCTTTATTTTAGCACTAGCTCGGCGCATTTGAGCACTTCGCACGTGTCCAGAAAGGCTTCATCCTAATGTGGACTGCTAAGTGACTCTTCCTTTGTGATGGAAAAGTGAGAGTTTCTAACTTAACACTTGAATGGATTCAAATATAATCCTTCCTTTTTATAGAATACGGTTCTTTATCTCCTGAAGTGTCCATCTTTCTCTAGTTATTTTGCAATGCATAAGCCACTACACTGCTCAGGCTTAACAGGAAGTGATGTCGCTGGAGCAGCTTTGTCCACTGATGGGCAGCAGCGTGATTTTGTCGATCGCTGGATGAGTCAGAGCACTCATGACCCCCACAAGCCTTAGTCATTCTTAATACAGGAGCTGATGACAGCATCCCGTGGGCCGCGAGGAGCACAGGCCCCCTCTGTCCCACTACGAGCCCCTATTTCCTGCACTATGTTGTTATTTTCCAGCATTTGAAGCGGGACAATGGGGGAATTCTGTTTTTAGCACTTAGCTGAATACTGTGATCGACTGTTTGGAGACAAAACCGTCACTCCAAAAGATTGTGCATCATGTGCTGGGTGCACATTGGATATTCAGAGTTGTGGTTTGACCTTGTCCCTCATCTTTTGCATGTGACTGCTCAGGCTGATGGGCCTGTTGCATAACACTGCACATCCTGCCCTTTAGATAGACTAAACAACCCAGACCACCTCGTGAAACGGGCCTCGAACAACGCCTTAAGCACCTTGCGTGGGCATTGTGTCAACAATCCATTCCACATTCCCTCGCAGGGAGCAGGTAATCTAATCACATGTACAAGCACTGGAGCCGTCCATCAGTTCCTTCCTTGCTTAAAGAGGACAAACTGAATGGTTAAATATGAATGATGGAAGAAACGGAAATATTACACAAAGATTACAAAAAGATAAAACATCCACAAAAAAATGAATGCGCTTTAGTTATCAAACACTGTACAGTATCATACTCAATGACCAGATTCCATGTTTCCATAGAAAGAAGAAATTGGAACAAACAAATCCAAACAGCTATTCTCAAAGTTAACACCTCTGAACATATCCAAAAGAAAGTTTATACATTTTTTTCCATCTGTATGGATTTTACAATCAAGTTTGGTTTCAGAGAAAAAAAAAATTGGCCTTTGCAGGGGCTCCGACTTCAAAATGACTCAATTTTATGGGGCATGTCCGAGCCTGTGCTATATTAGGATCATAAATATTCATTATGATTTAATATATTTGATCCCACAAATACCTTAAATAATAGGGCTCATTTTTTTATATCGAACTGCACTTTAGGAGGGAACTGGGAAGGATATTATTAGGTAAATATATTTTCTGCATTGTATAAAATTATTCCTTTATAACTTAGTGTTTGAGGATTCTGAAATATAGTATAAACACTAGAAAAAAAACAAAGCATTAAGCCTAATGAGTTGTTTTTTTAATCGATGAAAAGAAAAACTACGGCTCACAAACGGACTGAGAAGAGAGAGAAGAAAAAAAAAAGTAAAAATATTGGCAACTCTAGTTAATGTCTTGAATCCCTTTGTAAAACAATTTTGGCCATACAAATCTAAAATGAACCTTTAGCTTGCAGATTCGACATAACAATGCAGGGTAAATACCGAACAAGCGTTTACCACAGTGTGACTGGGCTAGCCAGCTAGTCAGTCGGCATAATCATGACTGTCTTCCTCTACTCTCCACCATCACCTATGGTAATAAGGTCAGCCGCTGCACTGAAAAACATGCTGGAGTATCTCTCAGTCTCTGTGTAATCTTTTGAAATAGTTTGTTGAAATTCGAAATCTGCCACCTCCTGTTAAGTACGTCTATATGCATGAATTTAGACAGGCGTGCTGTGCAGATTAATTCATATAGATTCACTCAACGCCGGGCTACATGACGCTAGGTATTCAGATATTGCCCCTTTTTGTTTTTACCGAGAGAGAGTGACATTTATTTTCTGGAAAATACTGTGGGTCCCAGGTAAAAAGAAGTGTTGGACTGAATTGCCTATTGACTGGGGATGGGCAGCGGTTAAAGTGGGACTGGGAGAGCTGGCCTAGACAGAGTAGCTATAGAATGATGCAAGGCTTCTTGTCTTTGAAAGGATTCTCTGAGGTGGGAACCCCCACCAGTAGAGGGTCACTGCGGGCATGCTGCTCACAGTAACTCATGAGGTCTGCAGCAGCCTTAGACACCTGGGAAAACGACAGAGCGAGAGGAAGAGAGAGAAATGGTGATACAGAGAGAGAAAATCGGTTAATTGTAAATGGTTTAACATTTCATTATATACAATTTTACTGTAAAACACTATCAAAAACAAATTTGTACATCAGGGCATTTTGTGTTACATTTTCTGTTATTTAGTTAATGTTTACTGCATTATTTTAGTGACGTGTGTTAAAACTGATGAACCGTGTATGACCCTGTGAATAGTCTATATATGAATATTAGTCATGATTTATTATGGACAGGGCACTTAAGATGAACTCTGATTCATCATATGGCTTTCTGTTGTGCCACCGTTATTATTATGGTGGTTCATTTTAAAGGGATAGTTCACCCAAAACAGAAAATTCTGTCATCATTAATTACTCACCCTCATGTCGTTCCAAACCTGCAAGGCCTTTGTTCATCTTCGGAACACAGATTAAGATATTTTTGATGAAATCCCAAAATTTTAACGATGTCCTTTCTACCTTACTGGGTCTGGGAACATTTCATTTAGATTCATTTAGTTGTCTATGGCGGGTCAGAAAGCGCTCAGATTACTCAAAAATATTTTTATTTGTGTTCCGAAGATGAACGAAGGTCTTACGGCTTTGGAACGACATGAGGGTGAGTAATTAATGACAGAATTTTCATTTTTGGGTGAACCATCCCTTTAAGGTAAAAGGTAGATTTTAGTAGTTCAAGTTTATAGTCATGGCTACATTATATCACTTAATGAACTATATGTGGTAACACTTTATTTTAAGGTGTTCTTGTTACACGTTACATGTACTTACTATTATAATAACAATAAATTATGAATAATTACATGCAAGTAACCCTAAGCCAAACCCTAATCCTAACCCCAACCATATAGTAAGTACATGTAGTTAATAATTAATATTACTCAGTACTTAAATGAATAATTACACTGTAACAAGGACACCTTAAAATAAAGTGTATCCCTATATGGATGTAAGGTGTAAAACAAACAGGCACCTTGTAATACCGTCAAAGTGTTCTGATGTTCTGACAAACACAGCTGCCATTTTTTTTTACATAAAATTTAACAGGATTATTCAAACAGTTTTCCTCATACAACCACTACGCTTGCATCTTAATTAAAAAGAGAAAAAAAGGCATTGCTTTATAGAAAGCATGTTACACAGAATAATGAAATCTTGTGTACCTTAATACGTTCGTAGCCTGCCTCGATCCGCAGCTGCTCCACCAACTTCCTTGCCTGGGCTATGTTATTAGTCGTCGACATTCTCTGCCATCGGTTATCGTGCCAAGTAAAAGGAGAAAATTCTACAACAAAACAAAAATGCAGCAAGATTAAAACGGAAGCAGAATTTACTGCATACACAGTATCACGTATAGACAATTTATATGATAAATGAGATCAAATGCTTCTTGAGGTGCTTTCAAACTCACTACATACTTTTAAAAGACATTAACCCCTGTCACACATACAATCTTTACTGGTAAATTACCGGTGTGCTGTAAGAAGTTGTAATATTTTGAATCTCACTTATGGACAAAAACAGTTGAAACAAACACAGGTTTAGAACGACATAAGGGCGAGTACACTGAATTTTTATTTTTGAGTGAACGAATCCTTTAAATTACAATCGTGCCTGATAATTTGAGAAAGTCAGGTCTCCATAACAGTTTAGATGTATAAATAATATACATGTAAATCTAAATATCTGTCTGACAGCTCCGAACACACAACTACCCAGCAACATCAGTCCAGACCACCCAGTACAGGGGGCCCATCAATCAGACTAACGGTACAACTAAAAACAGGTGCGTCTGTCCTCTGAGGCTAAACACAGCGGCTTATCTTCTCCCTCCTTGTTTTAGGACCAAGTGTTCTTACAAACAAAATGCGTGGGGACAGACGGGCACACACCCACAAAATAAAAAGGGTTAACAAAACTGAGAACATTTCCATCGTGATTTTGAAAAATGCTTTTCAACATTGGGGTCCAAAACACTGGATCCCACTAAGTTTCATTGTAAGGACATTTTTAAAAATATGATCTTTTGTGTTGAACAGAAAAATGAAAAAGCCATACTGGTTTGGAACAACATGAAGGTGATTCCTTTACTTTAATAGCTTCACAGCATAAACCGTTTTGACCGTGCTCATGTCAGGAGATTTGCTCAACGCAAGTCTTTCATACAGCTGCATCCTCCAAAAGGTCATTTTAAGAACCACTTAGCAGCACCAAGTAAATTTTTATATCAGCACACCCACAGAGAGGTGACTATCAAAGCAACCGCAGAAACGCAGGAAACACTGGAGGCAGTGAAAGGTTTGGTTCTTTCTACACTGTAAAAAATGACCATGAATTTAACGGTAAAAGACTGTAACACTGTGCACCTTCTATATATGTTATTATTTAAAAGCTGCTTGTGATGGGCTTTGGTTCATCATGTGACTTTCTCATCACCACCTGCATTTGGTGGTTATCAGTGTATTACAAAGGTACAAAACAGATTTCAGTACTTCAATAGGTTGGTATATTAACATTATATCAGTTAATGAAATTACGGTATTTAACTGTAAATTTAAGTTAAAACCGTAAAACCAAAAACGTTGCTACCGTATTTTTTACGGTAAAATTCCGGCAACCACAGCTGCCGGTTTTTTACCGTAAATTTTACAGAATTTTTTTTACAGTGTAGAGACAAACACGCTCCTTGTACGCCCCCCTCCCTTTGCTCCACACACGCGCTCTCTCAAACCAGCGCTGCACCCCTGGCATTCTAGGACGTTCCTAGAAGGGGTCGTAGTTCTAAACATATGTTGATTAGTGCCTGGGCTTTGTCTTCTCACAGCAAACACAGGTCTCTTTCACGGCTCTGTGTGCTGTATTCCAGGAAATGGGCACAGCAGCCCTGCATACATAATTGCAGAACTCTAGAATACATTGGCATATTCATTCAAACATACAGGTCTCATAAAGGACGATGTCTCTCTGCACAGTTTTTTCCAACCACATCTTCCTTTTTTTTTAAAAGAAAACCCTCACAGGAAAACTGCAAGATTTGGATAGACAGAGCCATAGTGTGTAGTATAGGCTCCATGTAGGCTGCTGTGATTTAATCTCATCTACTGAAAACAGTAAGTTTTACATGCACAAAAGTGAGACATATAGCTGGTGTATTTGGGTCTAAAGAATTTTGCAACTGATTTTTGCAGTTTGCAACTAGAAGTGTGCTTGAAAATGTGAATCAACACAGATGCATTATACTTCTACCAATACAACAGCCTACATTGCAACACATTTGCAATGTGTTGCAATGTGTAAAGTGTCTACTTTTAAGGTTTCAAATAAGTTTTTGGAGGATAACATTTCAAAATTTGGTTGAAATAATGTTAGGGATCCACCGAAATGAAAATTCTTGGCCGAAGCCGAAACGAACAAAAATACTAACATTTATGAATGTTGATAGAGTTCTTGCTTTTTCTCAACTTTTATTTTGGCGGAAACGCGCAGGAAGACTTCAATGCTTCCTTTTTATTGACAACAACAGATTTATAAATAAGTTTGTACATGTGGAAGAATTGACAATAAAGCAGACTTGACTTGACTTGATTTTAATACTGCACAAGTGCAGATTAAAACAAGGTGGTGCATTCCAGAAAGTGCGTTTATATGTGGGTAAAAGGCGTTAAGATGACGGCATCAAAAGAAATTTACAAAAGTGATTTTATGTCCATAGAAAGTGTTGATAGAGTTCTTGCTTTTTCTCAACTTTTATTTTGGCGGAAACGCGCAGGAAGACTTCAATGCTTCCTTTTTATTGACAACAACAGATTTATAAATAAGTTTCATTACGAATACGTCGTACGTATCGCACTGTCACATGCCTTATAAAAATTCATTAAAATGTGACTGAGCAACTGACGACTGACGACAGATTTTCCCTCGCGCTTTGGACTTTGAACCCTGGTTAACAAGAAGATCTCCTGCGAGTTCGTGCAGCGCCGTCAGAATAAATGCAATGTGTGCGTGTATTAGAAAACATAACGTTTTGCAGTTTATTTACTAATTGTTTAAGGCCATTTCGCGATTTCAATCATCATACAGTAAACCAGCAACAATCACCCCGTCCTCTTCTCATTGAAGTCATGCGATGCAGTCCTATCCCGCTTTCGGTGCTTGTAATGATTTTTGCGTCTTTCTCCGACAGTTTAAATGCTTCCACACTGCTGACGTGTACTGCATTAAAGAGTGCGCGCTTCTCACTCTTCGCTGGTTGCCATTTGATCGCGTCATATCATTGTTCGGTACAATTTATTCGGTCTTTTCGCTTATTCTGAAGAACACCGAAAGAGCTTTTTTTGCTATTTTCGGCCGAATAATTTCGGTTGCCGAACATTCGGTGCATCCTTAAATAATGTTACATTTTCATTCAGTATTACACAATATTTATGTAAAAATTCAAACAACATGCTTATTCTGATGTGTACATATTAAAATATATAAAAGAATAAGGGAGCATATTAAATTTTATTGTGTTTTAAATGAGTAAATAATTCTTACTGACAAATGGGCAAAACCTAGGATAGTGGCAAATTTTAAAAATGTAAAATTACAACTAATTAGTATTTGGGGTGAAAGTAATTAGTCTTTTAATATGTCATAAATTGATTTTTGAATGACATTTTAGTGGGTCTCTTCTGTAAATCAGGGAAAAATTTATGTTTTTTATTTTTTGCTCAGAAAAATAAAAACAAAATTGCAATGGCAACAACAATTTAAAGCAGTATTACACTTATTGTTTTCATGCTTAAACCCTTTTTATCTTTGACCCATGTGCAGTTATTATCAAGCTACAGCAGGTTTTGTGCAAAGTCCATGCACAGTCTTCATCTCATCTGTGTAATCAAATATTTGAAGGAAGAAATGCAGGTCCAACATACAATCGCATTATCAAGATTTGTTAGTTTGACTTCAGATGTGACTACCCTTCTGAAAAAGAAGTGTTCTTAAAGGGATAGATCACCCAAAAAATGAAAATGTGATGTTTTTCTGCTTACCCCCAGGGCATCCAAGATGTAGGTGACTTTGTTTCTTCAGTAGAACACAAACGAAGATTTTTAACTC
>NW_015539837.1:148935-169029 GCF_001515605.1 Sinocyclocheilus anshuiensis | reverse complement strand
GATGTGTAAAGACACGAAACGATCGGTCTGTGCAAGAAACTGAACAGTATTTATATAATTTTTTTACCTCTGATGCACTGCAATGTCTAAACTCTCTGAACTGTCCTGAGCGCGTCCTCGACAGCCGGCGCTGAGGTGTCATCTTCTTCTTGCTTTACAGCAGATCGCAGACTTATAAGTGCATTACCGCCACCTATCTCTCGTAATGCACTTATAAGTCTGCGATCCGCCATAAAGCAAGAAGACGCGTCACGCGCCGGCTGTCGAGGACGCACTCAGGACGCGCTCAGGACAGTTCAGACATTGCAGTGCATCAGAGGTAAAAAAATTATATAAATACTGTTCAGTTTCTTGCACAGACCGATCGTTTCGTGTCTTTACACATCAATGTATCGTCACGAGCCGCAGGATTTAATTTGGTTTTGTTTGTGTATGTTTTTTTTACTCTCAAAGCCGTGATTCCCATTCACTTCCATTATAAGACCGACAGACTGCAACGGTTTGAGTTAAAAATCTTCGTTTGTGTTCTACTGAAGAAACAAAGTCACCTACATCTTGGATGCCCTGGGGGTAAGCAGATAAACATCAAATTTTCATTTTTGGGTGAACTATCCCTTTAATTGAATGATGAACCGTGCACTTTTAGTGCACTTCAAAACTAGTATATTAAAATCTAGTATAGTATATTAAAGTACATTAAAAAGTTGTGCTTACAGAGAATCCAATATTAATGAAATGGCATCTTAAAGTGTAATTAAAGAGAATTCACTTTCATTATTATGTTTCTTATAAAGTACAGTTTGCAAATGAAACATTTTAGGAGTACATTTTAAATCACTGTTTAAATCGATCTTCTGTTGTGCTTTAAAATCGTATATACTTATTTGGATGTGTAGATTTACTTTTAATTTTAATTGCAGTGTGTTTTTTTTATATTGCACTTATATTTAAATTAATAATATATTGCAAGTAAATATATTAAAAATACTTAATTGCAATTTCATCATTACAAATCTGTATTCAAATATATACAAGGTATAAGCTTCAACAGAAATGTGACATACTTTAGCTTACTATAATAAATGTTGTCAGTACATTCGGCAGTACACTTTAATCATATTTCAAAGGCAATTAAAAAATACATATTAAAAAGTCTGACTTTAGTGGGTCAAAAACACTCAAGTTCCCAAATACACAAAATAATGTTCTTTTTAGCAGCATCATATGACCCCTTTAATATAAATAGAACTTTAATATATTTTAATTCAATTGCAATTGACGTGCAATTAGGAGTCTGAAAACAGTAGTATATTCTTTTAAAGCATATTGAATACATACTCTTTTTTTAAAAGTATGTTAAAGTATACTTTTTCACAAGGGGTTGTGTGCTCACAGATGTGCATTTATGAACATTTTACAACATGCTTACTCTACAAAAAGTGGATTCAGAAATCAGAGAGCTTTAGACCGTGTCACAAGGCACCACAGAGTGCGCTGAACTCCCTCTGGATCTTTATTTTCTCTTCAGAGTCAGTGAGGATTAAGCCTTATCCATGACTTACACACATACACACTCCTCATTCTCTCTCTCTGAGCTGGAACCAGGTTCACGTGCAATCACACCCTGCTCCTTCACATGACTGTGCGGTCTGCAGCGCCAAGGAGAGTCTCCAAAACAGGCGTCTCTTTCTCCACTCTGTGGTATTCCTGATTCTGAGGAAGAGGAGGAGGAAGGGGGCACTGGAAAACTGCACCCCACCCTTGAGTCTCTGTGCCCTATTTTAAGCCACATTGAGCTTTTGCATATTCACCAATAATTAAAAGCTACAAAAAATACAGAGCGAATAGATGAGTCTTTATTTGTTAGCATAAACTAACTTTAATAAATGCTACAAAAACATGTTGTTCATTGTTCATGATACCTAATGTGTTAAGAAACTGAACTCAATTTGCTACCAGTAAATGCAACTAACAGACCATACAACAATCAAACATTCTTCCCATTTTTTTTTTTTTTTTTTTTTACTTCTGACTGCTTTGGTATGTCTCTGAAGCATCTAAAAGGCATTGATAAATTCAGGATGCAGCATGTAAACAGTGGTCAAATGAGAATGTGAAGTATGCATCATTCTGTTTGGTCACAGTCTGCTCTGATATGTGTGGCTTTGCAAGCAGACTTTTTTTTCTTAAGTTCAAAGTGAGGCGGCAGTTCCCGCCAGCTTTCTAATCAAGCGCCAGCATTAAATCAAAAAGCCCCTGCCTCTTAACGGACACTTGGTGGCAACGTGCCGGCTCGCACAGTAATCTCACCAGGCTCCAGATGCTTCCTACATTCCCGCTCTCTGAGCTCTCGGTGGGAATACCGCATATGACTGTTCTAAACAAGGAGCGCGAGGGAGGAAAAGGGGGGGGCGAGAGAGGAAAACAGAGCGTGTTCTGGCCATCAACAAGAACTGATCAACGGCCCATCAAGCCTGCCCAGGAATCATCTCATAAGCAACTTCCAATTAAATCTGAGTCTGGTGATTATTTAGGCCATTGGAATTTGTGCTTGCTCATTATAGAAGCTTGTGAAAATAATAGCTTCTTCATTATTTCTAATACTAGTTTATGATGTACTTAAGACAGTTTAAGTTGTTAAAATAATGCTTAAAATAGCTTGGTACAAAAAAAGCAATCAAATTCATGAGCAGCAAACACTGGTCATTTCTGAATTAAAGCTGATGGCTGTTCTAATTTTTGATGTTAAAATATGTAACATACACTACCGTTTAAAAATTTGGGGTCGGTATATTGTTTTTGAAAAAAGTTCCAAGGCTGCATTTATTTGATCAAAAATACATGAAAAATGTGATTTATTTTTGTGATGGCAGAATTTAGATTTTTTTTTTTTTTAGCAGTCGTTATTCCAGTCTTCAGTGTCGCATGATCTTTTAGAAATCATTCTAATATAAAGATTTTGTGCAACATTGCTTATTATTAGCATGTTGAAAGCTGTTGTGCAGCTTAATATTTTTGTGGAAACCGAAATATATTTTTTCCTTATTCGCTGATGAATAGAAAGTTTAAAAAAATATATGTATTTGAAATAGAGCTCTTTTGTACCATTATAAATATCCTTACTATCACTATTGATTAGTTTAATGCATCCTTGGTGAATACAAGTATTAATTTCTTCAAATAAAATCTTGCTAACCCCAACCTTTTTTTTTAAAGCCAATAAGCTGCAGTTACATCAGCCCTGAACTATAATTTACTACCAGCTGGTTGGTTGCATGGGGATGCAGCATTTGACTGGACAAAAATCTGTGTACAGGATGAATCATCAATATTTTTGGCCAGTTTTACTAGGAGAAAAAGACCATTTTAAGAAAATTTTAGAAACGAATATATGCTAAAAGTAAATTCTGTCAACATTCAGGAGTATGCTAGCATACAGATTTGCCCCAATGCAAATACACGTTCTAAAAGCCAGCTAACCACAAACTAGTCAAAGTTGAAAGTAAGTAGATTTGCAAATCTCTACTAAGAAAAAGCAGCAACATCAGAACATGTTTTGTCTTAGCATTGTGTCCATTTTGACGCAGCAACATTGGGACAACCAGTAGCATGAGTTGAAGGCATGACTGTCTTGTATTTTAATCCAGCTGCAGACAGAGAGTGTGCAAAACAATCATTATTTTTCTAATTTATGAGTTCATTATAAGTTCACAGAGTTGCAATGCTGCACCACTGTGACTCCAAATGATCAACTTGACGACGTTCCCCACCCTTCCCTGTTCCTGACAGGCTCAGTCAGCTGCTGCAGAGCTTCTTACAAGAATCAGAAACTGAAAACACCTACAAACTTGATCAGCTGCACACTGAAATGCCAGAAGTGTTTTCTTCGGCTTACAGGACTTTCCAGCAAAGCAGCACACTCGAAGGGGGAGGGGAATGAGGGGCATGGAAGGAAAACGAAAGGAAATGAATGGGATTTTTCATCTCCCAGCTAAGATCATGTGACGAAGTGTTTGCTCACGTCAGCATGCATGTGCACAGAGGGGTCACCGAACGTTCGTGTGCCTCTGTCTGTGTGTGAGGGTGTGACCAGACACCGAGACAGACAGACTCATGACCAGGCAGACAGATAAAAAGACATGGGGACAAATGACTGAAGTGGGTGGAAATTGTTTGGACAGGCTTATATAACGTGTTCCCTGCAGAACCCTTACTGATAGAGATCTGGCAGACACATGCGGCATGCAAAAACACAAAGTATAAGCATTATGGGACTGTTTTCTTTACAAAAGGTCCCTAGCACCAATATGGTGAACTTACAGTTTAATTATGATGATGGTGATGATGATATTGAACTCTTGAGGTTAGGGACCGGCGCAACGTCGCCAACACCCCACCGAAACATTTGATCAGACAGGTGGAGCTGGCATTGCCGGTGTGTGCATCACTCCGTGGTACCTACACCACCCTGTCAAAACTTGTTTAACAAAAAGGCAGACAAAAGAGGGATTTGAGAAGATCCGAATAGCTCAAGTCAAGCCCCTTTATGACAATACCTTTAAATGATCATCGAGCGAAAAATTCTGCTAAGGAATTCATTAAGCATGTGTTTAACAGTCGGAGGAATTGTAGGAATGCTGTCCTATGCAATTTATGTTGAATACATGAAGCTATTGTGACCACAAATCCTGGTTTCACAACACTGTAAGCCATAAATAATCTTAATGGGATCCTAATGCAACATGCAACACGCTATAAAACAGGGATCTTCTACCTTTTTAGAGCTCTTTGGTGTACAGAGAGCAAAAAAAATTGACTGTTGCATTTTAAGGCTGACCTATAATGTGACCATTTTAATGTGTTTTGCATTTGATGCTTGCTTACATTGCAAAGACATTAAAAAAGGTACAAAGTCATATACAGTATGTATACTTTACATTTTAATGTTACATTCAAAATTTTGGGATTGGTCTCTTATGCTCACTAAGTAAGCATTTATTTGATCCAAAAAAAGTAAGTACAGTACAGTAAGAAATATAAATAATATTATGCAATATTGTGAAATATTATTACAACTTCAAAAATGTATTGCATAATTTATTTGAATTTAATGCATTTTAAAATGTAATTTATTATTGTGATGGCAAAGCTGAATTTTCAGCAGCCATTACTCTAGTCTTCAATGTCATATGATCCTTCGGAAATTCTAGTATGATGATTTGGTGCTCTTAATAATCTTCTTATTATGATGATGATTGTGAATTGTGATATTTTCAGGATTTTTGGATGAATAGAAATTTCGGAAGAATGTTTGAAGCAAAACTCTTTTGTAATATTATACTCCTTATAATATTATAATACTTAATTTATTCTGTCCTTGCTGATATGACAGAAAAAAAAGATTTAGCCAATTAATTTTATTTAATTTCTTAAAAATAATCTTACTGACTTACTGAAAAATAAAAATAATCTTATATGGAAAGGACAATAAAACTTATCACAAATTCAACTTCTTAGCTTGAAGTTTAATTTAACATAACGTAATTTTATTTAATGGATTTTTAATTTAATGCATTTTCAGAACTTTAATCATTTCCAATAAAAGCAATGAGCCTGCACATTTTCTTAGATCAGCTGAAAATTAAATGGAAATAAACAGAACTAAAAGAGCAAGTCCATATATATGAAAAACCAACCAACATATGCATTGTGCTTTTTTTTTTTTTTAACAGTATTTACAATCTGCAAACGGAACTTGTATGCAAAGACATGCAAACCGACAACCACTGTGACACTGTACAGTAAAAGGTTCACTCTATCAGCAACAGATACTGAAAATAGGGGAAAGGTTCACCCCCGTTGACAGACAATGCCAGAAAAGCAAAGAAACGTGCCTTGGGAGGAGGTAGGCCTGTCACGATAACAACTTTTTGTTGTGCGATATATTGCCCCAGAAATAATTGCGATAAATGATATTATTGTCATTTTAAAGACCATTTTATGCCACTGAATATATAATCATAATGTAACAGCATAATAATGCAAGAAGGCCTACACACTTCCAAATGACAACAAAATTTTAATTTTTAAGAAAATTTAGATCATGGAAATTAAGTATCAAAATATTAGATACCTTAAACATCGTCAAAACTTGCTTGTTTTGCCACTGACTAATGTCGCAAGCGCGAGGTATTGCTTTCCTGCTGCAGTCACACCACTCTCTGTGTCTTCTCTGTTCAGCAAGCAGCACATTCCGTTTACGGGTAAGCAGTTGACATAGTGGTGTACGAGCTGCACATGTGCACGCAATGTTGCCATGGAACAGTCACTTATTTGAACTAGCACCTCATGACTACACCACGTTATGTACGAGAAGCTGCAAAAGACACAGACGTAAGTGGAATGTACAAAGCATGGTGACATTAATTTTTAAGTAAATATAATGGGCGATATATTGCGTCACCAAAAATTATTGAGGTCATGTACATATATTGCGCGATAAGTCGATATATTGATTATTGCGACAGGCCTAGGAGGAGGCACCAATTTTGCACACTGCAAAGAGGCTGAGGTGAGGTTAAAAAGGTGGGCAAATGGAAAAATGAATGACAACAAAACACAAAAGAGCATGTGTGGGAGAGCCATACCCTCTCCGGATCTACTTCATAGGTGACTTTTCTTCAGTCAAGGATGGAAAGAAAAGGGAAGCATAAACAGTTCTTCTGCAATGACAAAACATTTATGTTGCCAGAAAACCGGATCTAGAAATATGTGAGAACCTCTACGTGACTCAGGAAGGTGCATGAGCTGATAAACATCAGCAGTGGAACAAAAAAAAAACAAACAAACAAAATGCTGCATATTGCCCTCTTCCTATTCTGAGAATTGAGTATTTACGAGATGGCACAAATCAACAGCCTTTTCATGATTCACTGATCTCCAGGAGAACGTAAGTCGGTCAGATCCTTTGTGATTGAGAGAGTCTAGAAGCGGGAGATTTGGTTCACTCACCGGGTCACTCACGCAAACATGTGGTTCCAGCATAATGTGTGTACACATTGGACAAAAACAAGTCCTTTGAGGCGAGAATCAGAGCCAGGTGCTTGGCAATTAACCATTGTGATCAGACAGTAAACAAGCATACAGGGCAGAGCAGAAAAAGTGACTAACAGGCCTCTTTCACAACAACCGACTTCCTCCCCCGGGCCACTTCCATATAAGGTCAAAGGAAGCTGAATAGACGGAAATGGGGAACTCCTAAGGGGTGCGACGCAGCTTCCAGTAAGTATGAGTGGAACTTATCTTGGGGATTCTGAGCTGATGCGTCTATTACCTAATATAGCATTCGGTCTGATTTTCTGCTCCTTGGAGTGAGCAGCCGTTTTCACTGGAAAGTCTGCAGCATGTTGATTAAAAGTTCCACATGTATCATTTTGAGCTGTGGAGAATGAAGACGTGTGGTGGAAACATTAGCCATGTTTTCCACAATCTTGTTCAGAACTGTGCCAGCTACGGAGACATTGCGTTTGGACTGGAAGAGTCGGAGATGAGACACTGTGGTTGGTTCTGTTCTTGTGGGAATGTACATGCGTGGAGGTTGGGAGATATTTGAGATGACGCGAGACATGTCTCTTCAAGGCAGCCAGTGACGCAAGAGCACTGCGCATGTCTTCCCTCTTTTGCTCTCTGATAAAACTACAGCACTGTGTCCACTTCTAGCTTAAAGTCACCATGAAATCAAAATGGACAACCTTAGTATTTTATGAAATACTGCAGTTTTATTTATAAATCATTTATTTGTGCACATAAATATATATTTTTTTTAATTAAAATTCCTTTGCAACGACATGGGAAACCGATTCTGCATTAGTCTTCAATACTGATCATGATAATTTGATAGTCGTTTAAAATAATTGAAATACATAAAGAATTCCATCATAAAGCATTATTTGCATTATTTTAATTTAAATATATTTGAATAAATTAGCAATGCACAGTATTAAAACTGCCCAATACTGACAAGTCGATAAATATGTTCAAGTTATGGTCAATAACTGATAAATGGCAGATATTAATTATATACTATTTGTCTAAATAAATTAGCACCAAACCTTAAAAACGAAACTAGATTGTTTTAAATGCTACAAGTGAATTTAGGCATCACGACATTATAATGTAAAGTATGAAAATGGATATTAATTTTATTAAAAATATATAATTTTTTAAAAGATTCAATTTAAGTGAGCGTTAGATGACGGCAATGTTGTTATTGTTAACTAAATAAAAAATAATAATTATTCAGTAATTGAAATAAAGCTGAAATTAATTCAAACAGAAGAAAAACTCATGAGAAAAACGTACTAAAATTACCATTAGCTATACAGAAATATAAGAAAAATATTAGTATATATTTAATACTAAAATAACACTGGAGGTAATAAGTATGCACAGTTAAATATAAAATATTGAGAAATATGTGTCTAATATCTACTGATAAAATAGATCAATAATTATGACCAATAACCGATATGGCACAGACATATTGTGCATACCTAAGACAAAAGTGTTGCAGAACACCTGCAAAAGGCTTAGTATAATTTAGAATGACTATCCAAACTGTTCAAGGCTGCAAGAAAGGCCAGTGATCTTTGATCCAGAGTCTTGAATTCTTATTGGAAAACCCTTCCTCTTTCTTCTAAATATGATATTCTAGCTGCAGGAAGTGACAGCGTGCTGTTGTGCAGCGCTACAGAGCTCGTCTACTCTCCAAACAGTGCACACCTCTGTGCAACCTCTGTGACATCTGACAAGTGCCAAAGTTCTGCTGACACCCTCCTCCGCTGACCGCTTTGCTGCTTTACTTGAATCTGCACCCCATGACGCACATTATACGCATCTCCTCCAAGCTCTATATACATAAACAAGAGACATAAGCATGGTTCAACAGGCAGTTGACCTAATGTTCTGCATTCCTTCTTCAAATATAAATACAGACCTCTTCCAATGACTACGACATGGTCATGAGAGAACAAACAAAACAAAAAAACTATTGCATTTTGACACACTCGTAGCAATGAAAAGCTGCAATGAAGCCACTGAGTGTTCACAAAGTGTTCTCCTAATATAAACATGCACTGGGGATTTAAGCACCTATGATTTTTATGTAAGCTATATGAAGATTAAATAATTCAGAAACAGTTGAGGCCAATCCAATGCCAGTAGAGCCCACAAACCACGAGTGAACAGAACAAATGGTGGGTCTTCAAAGGCATTTTTACATATTTTATATAGGGAGGTGAATCAATCAAATCAATCAAAAAAGAGAACTAATTATGTGCACCAGTGTTGTTATTTGTAACTATTAACACTGTTTTAGTTATTTCAAATAAATATATTCAAATAAAGCTGAAAACAATGTAAATATGAAAAACTTAAATGAAAATTTTGCCTTGGCAACTAACTGTAATAAATACATTTAAGCACTACTAAAATAAAAATAAAGTTAAATAGAAATATACAAAACTAATAAAAATGACATAGCAGCATAGCACATAGCAAAACTACTAAATTGTGAAATAAAATTAAAATGAAAACTGAAACTATAAAAATGAAAGCTAATTAAAAATATTCATAAATAATATAATGGCATATACTGTATTTTCCCAAAAAAAAAAAAAAATGCACAGAGAGCAGAGAAAAAGTAGCACCGGGTCAAAATTGCATTTTAAGAGAAAAAAAACATATTCCATTTATTCCAGAAAATATGGTATACTAAACTAACACTAATGTGCACAGATTGCACCTAACATTAAAAATGCCATTGAATGGCAAAATTGGAATCAAAATAAAGGAAGAATAATTAAATAATAATTGTTTAACGGTGTCTTTTAAATGTTATGGCAACTCCAGTTAAGCAAATCACAAAAAAAATTTGATGCAAATGTATTAATATAATTATGTTCCTTCACTTAGACTTTTTTTATTGCGTTAGCGGAGATCAGTTTTTGTAAAATATCCATCTCATGCATATGTATACAGACCAACAAACGGCACAGTTCCCATTCAAGGGTAACTGATTAATTTATCTGTCATGTAGTCGAGTATAATTCACACAATGATTAAAATGCCTCCCCTTAGGTATAGAACAAGTCATTATTGTACGAGAGACGTTTCTAACTGAAACACGTGGAATCAACTGCACATGACTTGTAATGGAGACAAATCTTGATAATTACTATGGCAGGAGTGGAGGCAGCTTTATTAAAGTGACCTAATGTCACACAGTTTTATAAATAGTGTAGTGACCAAGAGGGAGAGAGAACGAGACAGAATGTTCCGAGTCGGTCTGCGGTCGCTCTCGGCGTCTGCCGTCACCTAAAACAGCAGGGCATTAGAGAGATATACGGCAGGGCGTTTCACACCTCTGTCGTGAAACTGCGTAAAGCAGGCAGTTCACACGCATGGCAGAGGATTTCTGACCTGGTCCCCGCTGGACTCCTGCTGAGAAGGGCTGCTGCAGATATCAGCTGCACACGTGTCAAACCTCACTCCTGCTTTCCCAAACAAGCCACCCTCAGTGAAAAGAGTGTACTTCTCTACCACAATAGAGCTAGCAGGTCTGTTTACATTTAAAGGCTGCTAACGGAAAGGCTGCTATAGGATGATCCAATTAGATATGCTATCGGGACAGGTGACTTAGTGATTTTGCTGTTGTTGTTGCAGTGAAATGGAGGCAGTCAGGAAAGCTTCCTGTAAATGGTAAAAAAATAAAAAATCAATACACTTCTTGCATGCAACATATTTCCTTGACCTGAAGAAAGTAAACAAATGAGAAACTGTCTTTGAGCTTCCTCTATTGCAGGAGTACCTGTAAAGGCCTGGTCAGGTGCCAAGAATGCTAATGTTTTTTTTTTGTCTTAAATAACACATCCTTTTTCCAACATGGTTATATTTTGCATTGATCAAACTAAATTAACTACAAAATGATCATGATAATTTGATAGTCTTGTTTAAAATATAAAATAGCAATGAAATAATTTAGAAATACAATTTCAGCTTGTTTTGAATGTGTATAGCCATCCTAAAGAATTTGCATTATTTTAATTTAAACAGAAATATTTGATTAATAACTTAATAATTAAATATAATACTTTTAAATTATACTAAAATATTTTTATTTTATGCATGCATGCTGTAATTTGTACAAATAAATTTAAATGCAAATTCTATAATCAAGAACACAATATCAAGGTGAAAAAAAATGTATCATTATCATGCAGCCTTAGATCAAACGGAAACCCATGAAAACTGGTTTTCCCTGAGCAGTTATGTATGAACACTAAACCTTTGGCCTTGGTTTGCAGGACAGGACTCAGTGTTGGGAAGCCACACCTCTTCTCTTAAATCTTCCCCATGCTGAGGACGTTTACAGAGTGTGGAAAGGCCCTAAAATTAGGTCAGTGCTCCAGGAGCTTAACCTACTTGCTTAAGTACTGCAAGAAAACTGTATTTATCACCAACACCAGCAGACAGCCTAGTCCACGCCAAAACTATTATCTGAATATCTGCCAAGCCTTTAAGGGTATTGAAAAGAAAAGCAGTATAATTAGTCATTTCATATAAGAGAGGCAGGCATTAGAGATTGTTGTTTCAAGTGTTTGGCTGTAGGACTGAAAAGTGTTTTGTGTGTTGGTGGCAAAACAGCCAGGTGTCAGCTGCAGCACCCCGTTCCCCTGATTGCGCTCTGGGAGGGGAAAGAGCAGCCAGGATCCCCCGTCTAGTCATGGGAAGGGTCAACTTTTGTCAGACTTGGGTCAAAGTTGAGTCTCGGGGGTGCCAGTGGTCACCGGTTAGCCAACAAAATATCTTCCACTGCATGACTAGCCTCAGCACATCTGTCTCATTTTTAAACACCTCAAATGTGAGAAATAATGCTTGAATGTTAACTATTCATAAGAGCATGACCTCCATTTGTAACCTCCATTACAAATTCTAACTGCTGAGGAAATTTTCCTGAAAGACACAGTAAGATTAGCCTTAGCTTTGCAGTCATAGATTCATCTGTGTTGGATGAATTATTATAGTGCTAACAGTACATACAGTATACGGCTTTTTTATAAATAATAAAAAAAGTGAAAGAAATTTTTTATTATAATATTTCATATAATATATTTTCCACAGTACATTTTTAACATGCATTATTATTTTATGTAATACAGTAAATTTAATATAAATTAATGTTATATTTATACACTCATTTTATATACACGTAAACTTATTAATATCCAAAAAATTAAAATTATTTCTTTAGTTACTTTATTTATTAAAAATTTAATTACACTTTTTTCATACAAATGATCAAATCATCAATCATCATACACTAATCCAATAATAAGGAAGAAAACATAATAAACAAATAAATAAATAACAGTTGATATCACTTTCAATTAATTTGCCACACTAGCAATAGAAGGTTAAATCGAGAGCATTGCACTGAGGGATACAGTAATCCACACTGTGTCCTCGGGTTACTGCACATTTTATCATCCAGGCATGCTACGCATACAGAAACTTTGCATACCATGCACAGTAAACATACTGCGGAACGAGCTATATAGTGACTGTGTCCTCGGGTTACTGCACATTTTATCATCCAGGCATGCTATGCATACAGAAACTTTGCATACCATGCACAGTAAACATACTGCGGAACGAGCTATATAGTAGTATGCAATTCCAAACGTACTCTATGCTCGTAACATGCAGCCACCATGCAAAACAGCACAGAATTCACATGAACAGTGGAACACTAACAAACAACCTGTGTTCCTATATTTGGATATCAGCTGACTTACACATTGTACAGATGGTTTACTCGGAAAGGTGAGAGAATGCTCATGACCTTTGAGTTCATTGATGTTGAAGTAGATTAATGTACCAAAGGTTTAGAAAGCAGGACAGACAGTAGCTTACTGCTAGTACACCAGACAAGACGCTCAGAACACTGATTATGTTATCAGATCAGCCAGAACATGGAAAGAATAGCAGAATTAAGTGTTTGTTATGTTCCAGATGTAATCAACTTTTAACATTCAGACAGTGTGCAACTCATATCAAACAAAAACTAAAAAAAACTGGATAAGCTTTAGTTTTCTAAGGAAGAATCATTAAAATTCCAATAAGAGGAACGTTACAAATAAAGCAGCATTCCTGCAGCGCTTCAGTAGTTCACTGGAACTTACAGCCATTCAAACCATTCAAAACATGCGTCTACCCTCTAACCATCAGTCTAGCACAGATATGGATGAAGCTTTCATGCAAATATATATGGCAATGCAAACAGAGACCAGGGCAAGAGGGAAATATTTAATTATGTTCCAAAAATATTTGCTGCAACACTTTATTGGAATACGATCATACTGCTTATTAGGCTATACATTGTGTTTTTTTGTTACATTTTCCAGCAATAAATGTTTTATAAAAAATTATAATTTAAATAATAATTATATATGTAATAATATAATAATTAGATATTTGTTATGAATTGTTATTATCATTATATAATTTTAGATTTTATTTATTATTAATGAAATAATTTAGAAATACAATTTCAGCTTGTTTTGAATGTGTATAGCCATCCTAAAGAATTTGCATTATTTTAATTTAAACAGAAATATTTGATTAATAACTTAATAATTAAATATAATACTTTTAAATTATACTAAAATATTTTTATTTTATGCATGCATGCTGTAATTTGTACAAATAAATTTAAATGCAAATTCTATAATCAAGAACACAATATCAAGGTGAAAAAAAATGTATCATTATCATGCAGCCTTAGATCAAACGGAAACCCATGAAAACTGGTTTTCCCTGAGCAGTTATGTATGAACACTAAACCTTTGGCCTTGGTTTGCAGGACAGGACTCAGTGTTGGGAAGCCACACCTCTTCTCTTAAATCTTCCCCATGCTGAGGACGTTTACAGAGTGTGGAAAGGCCCTAAAATTAGGTCAGTGCTCCAGGAGCTTAACCTACTTGCTTAAGTACTGCAAGAAAACTGTATTTATCACCAACACCAGCAGACAGCCTAGTCCACGCCAAAACTATTATCTGAATATCTGCCAAGCCTTTAAGGGTATTGAAAAGAAAAGCAGTATAATTAGTCATTTCATATAAGAGAGGCAGGCATTAGAGATTGTTGTTTCAAGTGTTTGGCTGTAGGACTGAAAAGTGTTTTGTGTGTTGGTGGCAAAACAGCCAGGTGTCAGCTGCAGCACCCCGTTCCCCTGATTGCGCTCTGGGAGGGGAAAGAGCAGCCAGGATCCCCCGTCTAGTCATGGGAAGGGTCAACTTTTGTCAGACTTGGGTCAAAGTTGAGTCTCGGGGGTGCCAGTGGTCACCGGTTAGCCAACAAAATATCTTCCACTGCATGACTAGCCTCAGCACATCTGTCTCATTTTTAAACACCTCAAATGTGAGAAATAATGCTTGAATGTTAACTATTCATAAGAGCATGACCTCCATTTGTAACCTCCATTACAAATTCTAACTGCTGAGGAAATTTTCCTGAAAGACACAGTAAGATTAGCCTTAGCTTTGCAGTCATAGATTCATCTGTGTTGGATGAATTATTATAGTGCTAACAGTACATACAGTATACGGCTTTTTTATAAATAATAAAAAAAGTGAAAGAAATTTTTTATTATAATATTTCATATAATATATTTTCCACAGTACATTTTTAACATGCATTATTATTTTATGTAATACAGTAAATTTAATATAAATTAATGTTATATTTATACACTCATTTTATATACACGTAAACTTATTAATATCCAAAAAATTAAAATTATTTCTTTAGTTACTTTATTTATTAAAAATTTAATTACACTTTTTTCATACAAATGATCAAATCATCAATCATCATACACTAATCCAATAATAAGGAAGAAAACATAATAAACAAATAAATAAATAACAGTTGATATCACTTTCAATTAATTTGCCACACTAGCAATAGAAGGTTAAATCGAGAGCATTGCACTGAGGGATACAGTAATCCACACTGTGTCCTCGGGTTACTGCACATTTTATCATCCAGGCATGCTATGCATACAGAAACTTTGCATACCATGCACAGTAAACATACTGCGGAACGAGCTATATAGTAGTATGCAATTCCAAACGTACTCTATGCTCGTAACATGCAGCCACCATGCAAAACAGCACAGAATTCACATGAACAGTGGAACACTAACAAACAACCTGTGTTCCTATATTTGGATATCAGCTGACTTACACATTGTACAGATGGTTTACTCGGAAAGGTGAGAGAATGCTCATGACCTTTGAGTTCATTGTAGATTAATTAGATTAATGTACCAAAGGTTTAGAAAGCAGGACAGACAGTAGCTTACTGCTAGTACACCGCTCAGAACACTCAGAACACTGATTATGTTATCAGATCAGCCAGAACATGGAAAGAATAGCAGAATTAAGTGTTTGTATTCCTGCAGCGCTTCAGTAGTTCACTGGAACTTACAGCCATTCAAACCATTCAAAACATGCGTCTACCCTCTAACCATCAGTCTAGCACAGATATGGATGAAGCTTTCATGCAAATATATATGGCAATGCAAACAGAGACCAGGGCAAGAGGGAAATATTTAATTATGTTCCAAAAATATTTGCTGCAACACTTTATTGGAATACGATCATACTGCTTATTAGGCTATACATTGTGTTTTTTTGTTACATTTTCCAGCAATAAATGTTTTATAAAAAATTATAATTTAAATAATAATTATATATGTAATAATATAATAATTAGATATTTGTTATGAATTGTTATTATCATTATATAATTTTAGATTTTATTTATTATTATTATTATTATTATTATTTTGAACAATGTATTCATTTATGAATATTGTTGGCTCTGTAACAAATTGCTTATGTTCCTCTACTGTCGATTTAGGTAGATGCACAGAATGTAATGTAAATGCAAATGTAATAATATAATTAAAAGTGACACTATATAAATCTTAATATTAATCATGAAACTTCAAGATCTCTGCAAACATGCATACAGCCTACTAAAACAGCATTAAATAAGATACTATATAAGAGGAGGAGGAGTGATGGAGGCGGCAGTGCGCAAGTAGTCAATGCGTGCAATGCACTGCACCCCCAGCTGCGAAGCATGAGCTAGAGTGGGCCGCACACACACACACACACACACACACACACCCTCCACACATGTAGGTGAGAGTGGGAGACTGATCTATATGCTGGGGAGCATGTGAGCACAGCACAGGGAGAGGCAGAAGGAGGGAGTGCATCAGCAACCGTTACTCACTTTCTCCCACGTGACATTCCTCTTTCAACGACAAAAACGAAAGAGAGCAAAGAGCGGCAGGAATGCGGCCAACAGTCGAGCTGAACAGGGATTTCTGAATGCCAAGGAGCTCATGAAGAGGCAGTGGCGAAAATAACGTTTTTTAATGCCACCGAGTCCAAATCACACACATGAATCATTCTTTTTGGATAAGCTGCTGTTTGTGCTTGCACCTCCAGCGCTTGTCTTAGATGCAAGCATATTACATAGCATGCTATAAAAGCTGCTACATAATCCTGCCATGTGGACCTTCAGGGAAGTGATATAAGCTGTTACAAGACAAGTGCAATCCCAAGAGATCTACTGTCTCTGTGAGGAAGGGCAGATGTTTATGCAACAACTACCGGCACATGTCATGTACCTGAGGAATATGAAATGATGTGAATGTCAGTTAGTCGAAATGTTTCATCCATTCTGCTGCGAACTGGAAAAAAGCTGAGCTGCTGACTCATTTTTTTAAAAGCTCACTACACAAATAGCATAGTCATCATGACCCAGACACTTTTGAAGCTTCTATCTTGCCAAGTCTTTCATAACACCTTCAGCTCTTTCACAACACAGAGTAAAGGACTTAAGTGTGGGGTATTGAACTACAGACCACACATCCATCTGTTGAATAACAACCTTCTTTAGCTTGCAAAACATCACAAAATCTACCACGTTCTGTAACTATTTTCGGCACTGCCTTTATCATATTTTTAGCATTTAAAATGCTAAAATTGAAATTTACTCCATTTCAGCAAATGATGTCACATATGAAATATGTTACATATGGAATTGTCCAACAGCTTAGTGTTTAGTCTGAAAATCAGTGCAAGACATGCATGACTATCTATCACTAAGGCAGGGACAACCCTCTACATTGCGAGTAAATCACTCGCATATGCGACTAAATCTTACCCTGGGCGACTAAATGATGTCTAATATTAGCCAATTGCTAATAAAATCTCAGATTTTACTCGCCAGTGTGTGAGTTGGAGGTTAAGTATAAGTGTAGCACAGATATATTTTCACTCACAGAACACTCTGACTGAGCGCTTCAGTTTCACTTTCCGTCAAGCGATCTGTGCTGTTTTTCAGTTCATCTCAATGGATGTGCAACGCACCTGTATTTAACGTACCGTAAACTCTAGTGTGAAGGCACACGACTCGCCGTCGCTTTGTTTCACACACACGCAGAGAGAGAGAGAGAGAGAGAGAGAGAGAGAGAGAGAGAGAGAGAGAGAGAATTGACGCGCTACATGTAAACGATATTCTTTGTTGTATTTTGCTGTCAAATTAACGGAGTTCCTTTCTCCGGTAGTGGGCGGAACTAATGCGCAAACGGCAATCTCATTGGCTGGTGCTCACCTATTATCGTCCCTGTTTTGATTTCAGCAAATCAGTTCGAGCGAACGCACACAACCTGATTAATATTCAGAGTATGGGTCACCATACTTGGCCACATGTCACGTCACACGTCACGTCACACTCACTGACAGGATCTCTAGATAAAACCAGACAAAATTCAGACTGATGTATTGGAAGGTGTTTTCCCTGAAGCATGTTTTTCCAAACAGGACCCCATACTTTCCCCACTGCGTCTGCGTGTCAGTCAGCTGACGCAAGGCAGCAGGAATCTGGTCAGGGGTTTCGTCCTGTCTAGACTGAGCAGAATGTAACTGGAGACAAAATCGCAGTGGAAAACAAAAGCAGAGCCTCTGCAGTGAAGTCCTATACTGCCACTCTGTGGTGAAGCATATGTATGGCACTTATATATGACTACTGTACTCTTTAGATGTATTTATATACAGTGGTGTGAAAAAGTGTTGGCCCCTTCCTGATTTCTTATTTGAGGATCTTTTGGTCTACTTCACTTTGTCAGGCAGGTCCTATTTAAGAGATTTCTTGATTGCGAACAGGTGTGGCAGTAATCAGGCCTGGGTGTGGCTAGAGAAATTGAACTCAGGTGTGCTATACCACAGTTTTAACAGGGGGGCAAACACTTCTTCACACAGGGCCATGTAGTTTTAGATTTTGTTTTCCCTTAATAATAAAAACCTTCATTTAAAAACTGCATGTTGTGTTTACTTGTGTTATCTTTGACTAATATTTAAATTTGTTTGATGATCTGAAACATTAAGTGTGACAAACATGCAAAAAAATAAGAAATCAGGAAGGGGGCCAACACTTTTTCACACCACTGTAATAGTAACATATTACAAAAATCAAACGGTTGTTAACTTTGATTTTACAACCGCAACTGCAAAGATTTCCAAGATATTAAGTCAAATTTATATAGGCCTAGATTATATATTTTACTCTTTCTTTAAGCATAACAATATGAAGAATTAAACATTTCAGTCAATTTTCAGTGTTTGGTATGTCCCCTTTTCTTCCATTTCAAATTATTTCCAGGTTTAAATTAGATTTTGAATCACAATTCAATTCAATTCAATTCAAGTTTATTTGTATAGCGCTTTTTACGATACAAATCGTTGCAAAGTAACTTTACAGCAAATTAAGTTTCTACAATATTTAGTGGTAGCTTATCAGATTTAGTGGTAGCTGAGACAATCAGGTCTCAGACTCTTGGACTCCACTATATGAATACAGAAAACTTTGTATTTTCGTTTTTTAATTTTCATGCTGTAGTGTGACATCTTCTGCATTCTTAAAATTCCAAAAATATTACTTTGAAATATTCCATGTAGTAAGAACAGATCTAATAGGTCTTTTATCTTTAGACAATATAGGACTGCTATAACTAGAAGTTAATCCAAAGCAAAAAGACCATTTGAAACTCCCATAAAGCGGTTAGTGTGTGTGTGTGTGTGTATATGTGTGTGTGTATGTATGTATACACACACCTGCTTTAGTGGTTCACTTTATGGCTTATTCTAGAACAAATAAACCAATATAGCTATAGCTATAAAGGACTTCTAGAAATACTACATATAAAAACTAGTATCATTAACTTTAAGGGGGTCTGAATACTTTCCGTACCCACTGTATATATATATATATATAGTATAGTTCTCCTTTCGTTGTTTGACTTCTAGACAAATCAAACATAGAATCCGAATCCCTATATTTTATCAAATGTGCAAACAGCATGTCAATTACAAGCAATTTACAAGCAAGTACACATCCACTGTCTATCTATCAGCAATGAACTACAAGCAGGCCTCATCTGTCTCTATTAACAAAACTGAACTGTGGACCTGGGTGGTTGCTATGGCTACAGCTCATTGCAGGCTCCAAAGAGTATATGCATGAATCAGAGGAATACTGTTACTTTGACACCCTCATGTGGTCAAAAGTGGTCATGCTGCATCAGATAACCTGTAGGCCTGAATGTACAATTCCCTGCCAGCTTGAGTACAAACATAACAAACATCTGCATTCATATTCAGATCAGTAGAACTTGTATTTGGACTTTGTCTTACCTGGATGATGGAGAGGCTGGAGACTAAAGCTGGCTCAGGGACCTGCAGGCAACTTCGCTTGTCTAGAACACACAAACACAAGGCACAAATCATTTATCAGAACAAGTAAACACTCAAGCAATGTGTTATTTACCTATTTGAGTGGTTCCTGCATAATAAAATTACTTTTTATCAGTGAATAAAAGTAGGTATTGCTATAACAGCTATATTTCAATTTAAAAGTGACATAACAATCAACCAAAACAATGTCACAATCAAAACA
>NW_015539837.1:122027-148777 GCF_001515605.1 Sinocyclocheilus anshuiensis | reverse complement strand
CTCATGGCTGTATTAGATCAAAAGGGTGCTTCTACTAAATACTGAGCAAAGGGTCTGAATACTTAGGACCATGTGATATTTCAGTTTTTCTTTTTTAATAAATCTGCAAAAATGTCAACGATTCTGTGTTTTTCTGTCAATATGGGGTGCTGTGTGTACATTAATGAGGAAAAAAAATTAACTTAAATGATTTTAGCAAATGGCTGCAATATAACAAAGAGTGAACAATTTAAGGGGGTCTGAATACTTTCCGTACCCACTGTACATATACATATATATATACATATACATATACACACATATACAAATGAAAACCATAGCAAAAAATCATAATAATAATAAAAACAATAATGTTATAAAGTCATTCAAAAATATCATAAGCCACACAGGATCAGGCAGTGATATATTAGGGGGGGGGGGAAACAATCAATTTGATCACCAGGGTGCAGTGTACTGATGCAAGGCCACTAACATAATTCATATAATACAGATTAGGTCAGAATTAGCATTATTGCAATCTTAATCTACTTTTAGTAGCTATGCAGAATTAATCTGCCCCACCACCATCTGTGAGGTTTTGTTTTTATCCCCCTCTAATCGTGACATGGAAATATGCTCAGACAGGATTTAACCAAGCAAGTGTACACATACTGTAAATTCCAACCTGTTTTCACTTGGGTCACTGAAAACCTTTACTCTTTCTCTTTGCAACTATTAATACCATTTAATGTTTTAATATCATTGACTTTTATTACATCACTACAGCATTATGATTTAAAATATTTCACATTAAAAATATACAAGCTTAATAGACTTTTGTATTAATAGTTAAACATTTCACAATAAATCAATCCTACAAATATGCAACACTGCATTAAAAATAAAATAGCCCAATATAGAAAATATTTATAGTCTAATCATAACTGGCAGCACTTTTTTCATACACTTTCAAAGTTGTACACGAGATGGTGAAATAATGTGCATTACAGCTATAACCATTATTCATGTTGTCAAAACAAACATTTCCAACCAGGCAAACCAGAGTAGAATGAGAGAGAGATGTGAGGTGGCAAAATCAAAACCTATGAATAATTAATCTCATCTCATTCAATGGAGCGCTGAGTATGATCCTAGCCAAGCAAAACAAAGTGGCCATCTTCCGCATTTCGCCAACCATCTGTTACTGTATACAGAAAATGTAAGTATTCTTTTATTTTTTAATTAGGGTTCCTATGGAATAAGTGAGTGGAGTGTGCCGGTTCTGTAATTAGTGCACAGGAGCAGGTCCAGATGTAATTATATTCGTGTCCCTGGAAGCATTCACACGGGAAAAATATAGGTCACTTCAAGCCATCTGATTAGCTTGAGATAATTGATTTTAAATACTTTATAATTGGTGATTTAACAATATATACATACTACAAAATTGCTAAATTACATAAGTATATCTATATCCACTATCTACACACACTACTAAAATACATATACAAAATAGTCTTTCACAAAGCATGAGAGCTGAATAAAAGCAAAGCCAATATGGACACATGCTTTTATATTGTTGTTTGTATATTCGAGGGAGGGGGAGGTGGTACTTGCACCTGCACTAGACAATGTGACATGTAACAGACGTGTAGTAGCATATGTCAGGTGAGTATACAGTAGTACACAGCATTACGTACATCAATAGGACATGGCATGGCAGGTTGGACTTCTGTAGTAAATCTAACCAGACCCAGAGCACCGTGTACTAGCACACTGTGAATTATGTGGCTCTGTATGGTAATGTTGCCAAAACCATGATAAAGGCTCGCCATGAGGTCACTTTCTATAATAGGTAAACAGGAGCGATCCATCAGCTCTCCAAATGTAGTACGTTCCATCGACCAGAGCAAATCAAATACTTCATTTGCTGAATTTACTTGCTCTTTCTGTTCAGGAGGAACCTGGTTATTTAAAACAACTCAGAGGTTTCCCTATAAAGGAGAACTATGACAACAAAAATTAAACTTCTTGGCATGCATAACAAAATGCACAATATAATACAACAGACCACTAGAGAAGTGCTGAGTGTAAAAAGATGATTTTCTTTAGGTAACAAGCAAAAAACTAAAAAAGGTATGATAAAGTCTTTCTAGAGTTCTATGTTGTATTGTTCTATAAACAAAAACTACAAAACTATAAATTCTAAACAAAAACTATATATTTAATACTATAATAAATAATATACTATTAAATACACTAATAAAACAAATGTTAATAATATGAATACAAATAAATAAAATAATATTATATACATATATATTGACACCATCTAAATGTGACTAAACATTACTAGTACTACCCATACTAAGTAACTAGATGATTTTTGGCATATCCACATTTATTGTAATAGTCTTGCCAAAGGAGGATGGGCTCCCCAATCGAGTCTGGTTCTTCTCAAGGTTTTTCCCCCGTTCATCTAAACATCTTATAGAGTTTTCTGTTCCTTTGCCCCAGTGGGTTGTTCACTAGATATTTTGTAGAGCCACTATGAACCGAGATCTATGGTGAAAAGAAATATTCCTTTCCTATAAAAAGGAAACGTACATGCCTGTTAATTATGCACAAGCCTGCAAGTAAACTCCAGCAAGAATGTAAGGAAAGGCAGGCCTGTGAAGATGATATTAGTGCTGTTTGGGAGTTTTTGAGCTTTTTCAAGACCAGAGCTGTATTACTGCATTCAGACAACATTTTATCATGACATCGTCACAATAAATCAACCCAAAACGATGCAGAAGTGCAGTCAGTATTGCACAGTTTTTTTGCTCCAGAGCTCTGTTGCTGTTGGTAGGCCTTGCTCACACTGATGGAAAGACGATGCGGGCATTTTGACAAACGGTACGCTATGTACGCCTCCCTGCCTATAGCTCTGAAGACTCCATCAAACGATGTATACAATGTCCAAGCCCACAGTGACCCGGCGCTTTAAATATCAGCCACAGAATAAGATAATATATAAGGCGTAAAGGTGTTGACAGGAGGCGCAGGAAAGCTGCTGCTGCTTCTCGCCTGTTAAGCTTTAGTTTGAGCCAGAGAGCAAAGCTTGATTCACGCAAACACCCAAATGCCAGTCTTGGCCTCGCATTTTTTTTTTCCAAAGCAGACATATAAAATGTACAATGTACTAAATGTTACTGATAAGAAGCCCACTCCCCACCCCACCGGACAAGGCTCGGAAAATTCAAGCGGTTTCGGATTCGTGACACCGATGGAGTGGAGCACCTAACGCAAACGCATTGAAAAACACAGGCGTTTCGGCAAAGCAAACGGATGCTCGGTTACAAACCAGAAGGAAGACAGAAAATAAGAGCTTGTTGTATACTCACCTCGTCTACACTGATTGTGGAGGTAATTTAAAGGGCCAGGTTCGCGCAGATTGTTACCCCCCCTACCAAACAAACACCAACAAACTTGCTTTTCTCTCCTGGGAAAAAGCTGAGTCGGTTCTGAGTCAAATAAGGCGGCTCTTCGTTAAAATCGAAAACCAATCAGTTTCGCCAGTTCTGCCCTCTCCACCCTCCCTCATCGGGTGCCAACGGGTTTGGTTGCGTCTGTCGGGGAGCCGTTTCGCTGCTCGATGGGATTTTGGGGGTTTTGAGCTGTCGAGCGGTCTAAGAAGCACACTTTACGCAGCGGTTCATCGACCCAGTCTTCATAAGCAACACATTTGGGCGCACCGAACCCGAGCCCGTCTTGCACCGCAGTGTGCAGTAACGCCTGCTGACCCAAGAGGGCGCTGGTGCACAATGTCGTCCACACATCTGCAAACACAGTGCTATGGAAGAAGGGCGACAACAGAAGAACAAAATATTCTTATTTTAACAAATTTTTTATTTTTTTATTTTAAAACAGAAAACAATTTTGTATGTTCTGCTTGCTGACTTGCTGACAGCAGTATTTAGAGAATATTTCCAGTTTAAGCGTTGTTTAATCTTTCATTTGATGATAGGCCTATCTGATTTATTTTGACTAGTTATATATCTCTTTTTTACATTTTTCTTTACTTTCTTTACTTTCCAAGTGCTATTGATCACATGCATTCCTTTGAACTAACTGATATCTGTTTTTACTAGTATTTTTTATTATCAGATACTAGTAAGTAATCCAATCCTTTTTCAGTTTCACTAGTAGGCCTATGCCTGACAATTGATTAGATACTAGTAGTAGGCCTACCTAATACTAGTAGTAGCATAGGAATACTAGGAGACAGCAAAATTTTATTCCAGCACTGTAGCATCTATTCAGTTAGCCCCCTTTTAAGCTCTTTGAATAGCAGTTAGCTAAGCCAGTATTTATTAATTAGACACTAGTACTAGGCTACTAGTTCTTTAGTGACTAGTCATTATGAAGAAGAGGTATTTCCAGTTCTGCTTGTAACTGTTCTGTAGATATTATTTATTTCTAGTTATCTTAAGCTTATCTATTCCAGCTTTACAAGTACTTTTTATTGGATTCTAGTATCCCAGTTGTTGTTGAAATAAGTAGGCCTACTAGTAATTTATAAACTATCATTTTAGTTACTGGTAAAGATTATTGAAGATTGTAGTATTGAATTACTTACTAGAAATTATTAATTAAGTGCTAGTAACAACATAAAAAAAGATAATTATAAATTAAAATGTAATATATAGATAAAAGCACAGATTTAAAAGATACCACTTGGTGGCATTGTAAATACTTAAAGAGTTTACCCAAAAATGGAAATTCTGTCATCTTTTACTCAACTTCATGTCCTTCCAAACCTGTATGACATTCTTCTGCAGAATTTAAACAAATATATTTCTGAAGAATGGTGGTAACCACACAGTTCTGGTTACCATTGACTTCCATTCCAAGATTTCTCAAAAACATTTCTCAAAATATCTTTTTTTGTTTGTTTATTTTGTTTCACAGAAGAAAGTCGTACATGTTTATAACAACATTAAACTGAATAAATAAAGACAAAATGTTCATTTTGAGTGGACTATCTTTTTAAATGTCTCCTCTCAGTGTAGTTACACTGTGCTATTCTATTGGTATTATTGTTGCATACACAACTGCAAATACAGGCTTCAGTGGGATGTGTTCTGCTTCTTTGAGTAAGCCCTAGGTATGTGTTAGATGCTGTAGGTGGATCTGCACCTGCAGGCAAATTTGGCACTTGGCACCAGATCAGAGTGAGCCAGCCTTAATCATAAAGCCCTCCGGTTCTCATCTGAAATAGGCCTTTCAAAGCTTTGAAAATGCAGGACAATTTAAGAGTAGACTGTACCCCATGGCAGTTAAAAAGACATAGTTATTATTTAGTGAGGCAGCTAACAGTCTAGTGGACTGTTAATCTAACATAATACCTTTTTAAGCACAGTATATTGAAATATTATCCAGTGGGATCCAAACAGATGAACAGAAAGTAGGTATGAGTTTGTACCTGTTTTCTAAGCTATCTGAAATGTAAAACTATAACGAATTTTGGCCTTTTTAATTATGAAATACATAAAAACTGACCCATGAGTTTTGTGCTTGTAAATGTTAAAGATGTTTACCTTTATTCGTTTGCTTTGAGACACTCTACTCTTTTATTCAAGGACTATGCGGACAATTTGTCTCTTCTTTCTGCCTCACTTCACAGCCTCCCTTAGGAGCCCCAGGATTCTCATTGTGCCTTTGGATTCGCAAAGGTCCCAAAGGATTCTTGCTAACATTTGACTTGGCACAGCACAGTTGCCGTATTTTTACAGTGTGATGTATTTATAGTAAATGGGGATGGAAAATACTTTTACTGCATTAGCGTTATGTCCTCTGGAACCTGAAATTGTGCTGATGGCAGAGTATTTTCTGTATCATTTTCTCATGCTTTGAAGTCACAGTTCTCTCTGCTCTCTCAGATAGCAGCAGTCCATCTAACAGTCCGCATGGAAACTGCAATACTGCTGAGAAAGGAAGGAGGAGGCAGAGGGGGAAAGAGAGAAAGAGAGAGAGAGAAAAGAGAATGAAGCAGTGGATCACAGTCACAGGAGAATTGATGCATGCAGGTTCCCCAGCAGCCATATTTTGCTCTATGCTGCTGGTTTGATTCCCAAAACATTATAGTGAAGCTCCTGATCCAGCCTGCTATGTTTCAGCTCCCTCCTTGCCTAAATGAGATACAAAGGCATTAGATAATTCAAATCTTTAGAACAGGATAGAAATGAGCAATTCAGAGTATACAAGTCTGGGTTAAAAGGGTTTGTACCCATACAATATAAGACTGTAAATTTGTTTCTTAAGTTTTTCCCCTTCACAGTCTACATTGTTAATATATAAAGATATATATAAAAATATATAAATACACTGTAAAAATCTAATTAGTTGGGCTTACTTAAAAAAAACATGCAAACCGATTGCCTTGAAAAAACTAAGTAAAGTGAAATAGGAATAGTATGTTGTACTGACAAATGCTTAGTTAGTATAGCTTACTTACACGAGAGTTCTAGTAACTAAAAAAGAACTGTAGGGGGTACTTGATCCTTTCATTTAGGTTTACTCATGACTTAGCTACTCACTGACTCCCAGAGTGCATTGCGGCACGAATAAATTATGCAGTTGCTTTGTTTTACAGTTGTTGATTTTATTTGCCAATTTTATTTGCTGTCTTGCAACAATAAAATGGTTATTGTTACAATTAATAAAAATAAATGAAATTGAATTGTTACCATTGTTGTGATTCACCTGCTGAATGTTTAAGTCTGTGTGACTTTAGCATATTACCACACACGATTTAAGGATTATATAAACCCAATTAAAATAATCTCAAGGTATTTATGATAAATAAAATTTGAAAAAGTTCATTAATAAACACACACACACAAAAAAAATCACTAATGCTTTAATTAGAAGACAGGTCACTTTCTAAAAGCAACTTATTTATTACATTTCTTCCCTTGAATTCAAATAACTCTTACTTCATGATGAAGGAAATTATAGTAACGTAAACAAAGTTCCAAGTGCCCAACCAAAGGGAGCACTAATCACTATAATGGTGAATAAAAAAAAAAACACATTTTAGGAAAATCAACATCAATTTATGAAGTTAGCTTATGTGATGTTCTCTCAAATATTTCAGTTGTATTGAAAATTCAACATTCAAGATGACTTTGGGAAACGAGTGAATGCAACTAGTGAAAGATAACTGCAGACATGGAAGAAATGGGTGAAAAGTCTATTAAGACGCTTTTTATTTTCTTCTTCTTCTGTTGTTATGTTGCACATTAGCAGTGTTGCCAACTGCTTTCAATTGAAAGTAGCTAAAACTGGTAGCTAAATGTCACTAGATGACATCACAATGGCAAATTCACTGATCTATATAAAGATGAACGTAGATCAGTGGGCAAGATGAGAACGTAGATAAGGTTTGTCCAAGCAGTTGATATATTTGTCCCTAAACTTTTGAAAAAAGTCTCAAAAGGGGTGGGGAAGTCGCTAAATCTAGCTACAAAGTAGAATTCTAATCATTGTATGTGTGTTATTATTATTTATAGTATGAATTGTATTTATATAATCATCATGTATTTCTCGTACATATCATTGTAAGCACTGAACATTTGGAATTAACATAAATATAATTAATATAAATATATAATTAATATAAATAATAAATATATATATAATATATATATAAAATAATATAATATAAAATATAATTAAAAATTCTAATCATTATATATGTGTGTGTGTTATTTATTATATGCATTGTATTTCTCATATAATCATTATGTATTTCTATATATCATTGTAAGCACTGGACATGTGGTACCTATATAAAATTGTCAGTTGAACAAAAGAAAACCTGTCTCTACATTTTTAGTTCCTTAAATTAGCCATCCTTTGCCTTAATAGCATGGTTTTCAAGCTCTTCTAGTATAACAACTAAGTAAAGATAACTAATTAAATCTAAGTAAGGTAAACTATTGGATTTTACAGTGCATATAGAATATATAAAAAACATTATATATTATTATATGCATTGTATGCATATAATTTATTTATTTATCATTTATTTTATGCATTGTATTTCTCATCATTATGTATTTCTTTTATATATCATTGTTAGCACTGGACATTTGGAATTAATATAAATATAATTAATATTATAACTATAATATTATAAATAAATAAATATAATTAAAATATATATAAAAATAATATGAAATATCATTTAAATATTTTAACCATAGCTTTATAGTATGAATTGTATTTATATAATCATCACGTACATATCGTACATATCATTGTAAGCACTGAACATTTGGAATTAACATAAATATAATTAATATAAATATATAATTAATATAAATAATAAATATATATATAATATATATATAAAATAATATAATATAAAATATAATTAAAAATTCTAATCATTATATATGTGTGTGTGTTATTTATTATATGCATTGTATTTCTCATATAATCATTATGTATTTCTATATATCATTGTAAGCACTGGACATGTGGTACCTATATAAAATTGTCAGTTGAACAAAAGAAAACCTGTCTCTACATTTTTAGTTCCTTAAATTAGCCATCCTTTGCCTTAATAGCATGGTTTTCAAGCTCTTCTGCAGCACTTACTAGAAATGTAGTTCTCTTTCAGATAGCTTTACATTGACTATTCAGTCTGCTTTGTCCCATAAAACCCTGCGTGCAGCACAGTTGATGCTTTATTGAATGTGCTTTTATGCATTACTGCTTTGCAAATTACATAAAAAGTGTACATAAAAGTGTAGTGTTCCTCGTTATGTTGCCATGGAAACCAGGTTTAGCACATGGGGCTACAATCAGATATTTTGAGGGGGAAAACAGACAACTTTTTGCTTTTATTTTTTTATTATGAAACTCAATTTGCAGATTTATTAGAGAATATTTGCAGGTATATCTATACATATATATTAGTACGTATTTTCCTTCATTTGGGATGCGTGAGCACAGCATACCATGTCTTAGGAAGACTATTGCTAAAGGACATATCATACACAGTAGCTAATAGCTATAATAATAAAAAAAAGAAAAAACTTTTGTAAAATATTGTACAAAAAAGAAAAGAATAAAATGCCGAGTTGAAAAGTCACTTCACAGTTTTGTTGCTTGCCCTCATGCTGGCTAAACATCAAGTGGGACCATGCGTAGTTTGAATTATGAAATGGAGGTTGGCATTTACATACGTTTCACAGTACATTCCATTACCCCTAGGCATTTAAAGTGCTCACTGTGTAAACCAGATTTAAGATACCAACTGAAAAATGCATGAAGATAATCCAGATGTACACAAAAGTCCCCTGGGATTCCAACCAAACACATGAAGAGCTTTCAAAGGAATTGTGTCCATGTCTGTAGGTTCATCCAACAAGAGTCAGTGATGACTTCTTTACAGTGTCATATTCTTTACATACAGTTTACAAATATTTACAATAAAATGTGCATGATATGTGTCCAAAAAATTATTTTATACACAGAACTGGTGGGCATTGGCATTGCGGAGGCAAGTCAACCGAAAGGATCGCAGGTAGCTGACACTCTACAGAGAGCGCAGACTTCCCATGCATGTAAAATGCAAGACGCTCTGCAGTTTTCTTCTCGTGCAGCTTTCAGAGTCTGATGGTATCAGCAGTGTGACTCATACGCCAGCTGAGGGGGCTTTATAGAGATTGGACACGTAGATTCAGGTATAACGGATTCGAATACAGTCACGATAGATGGGTGAGGCGTTGTTCTGAATTTAGCAAATTACAAAGCCATAAATCAGCAAAACTCTGCAGAGTGATAAAAGAGGGGATTTTTATCATGATATGACTGCATAAACCATGCAGAGCAGAACTGCTGTCACCAGTAGGGAGGTGGTAAATTATAGCACCATTTTAAGGGGATGAATGTGTTGGTGTGGCATCCAGGGAACTAATATTAAAATATTAATCATATACATCAGTCAGAGGCAACAGGCTGAGTCATAATATTAACTGACAGCAAACCGGAAACTATATAGGCCTATGACTGACTATATTGTTTTCTGTTCTATTGCAATGCTTGTCACAGTATATCATTATAGCTACTGTATACAGGGGGTGGGATATAATACTCTTCTACTTATTTATAATGCTATTTTTCTACCTGCGCCAAAATAAAATGTATGGTTTTCCTCGTGTGAAATGTTATCATTCATATCTGAGTGTTTAATATACTTCTTTTTAATAAGTCGCTTTTTACCACAGGATTATAATGTCACCAAAATTGCTTAATTTACAAGTCTAACAAAATAAACCATATGAATTCTGTCTTATTTGTATTAGTTTTCTGAAAGGTTGATGTGTAAAGCTTTCTTTTTCTACTCATTTCTGGTATACCCTGTTCAATAGCAAACCAGCACAACATGGATAAACAATGTTGTCAGATCTGTAATGCACAACCTGAAAACATATTAAAGGGGCTCTTTCTCACATCAGTGTACAAAAGCAATCAGCTGGTTAAATAAAAATATAATGCTATTCAATCAAGGCCCTTTGAAGATTTCTTTTGTCAAAGGCTGATTTGCAGTGTGATTGCATTCTCTTACCGAAACTGAAACAGGTTGGTGGCGTTCTTATAAGGGTCACTGAGAACACAAAAACTGGATTGTTTCAACCCAAAAACTCCTGTAATGCCTGGTACAGTGATGTAAATAAAAACGGCTAATTCTGGAAAACATTTGAAATGTTTGAACATTAAATATTTGGTTTCTTTATCCTAAAACTCTTATAACTTCAGGTGGCCATATTATATATACTCTTCAATGTTCACATTAGTCTCTATAAATAGGGTAGAAACTTGCTTCCTCAATTTAGTTTTGCTGCCAAAATGCACCTCCTGCAAATGCATTCATTTCCTGATTGACTACATTTGTTATTGTCTCAGTTATACAGTTATAAAATATGATCAGTTAATCTTGAGAAACATAAAAAAAGAAGATGGAGATTCTGGCTCACTCTAAATTAGGGAGGCCAGAAATGTCTCAATTTTGAGCAGCTGAATACCAGAGATGATGATGATGATGAGTGCTTGCTGCTTTACATAAGCATGTGTGCATCTGCATGAAATATGAAGTGTCTATATGCTTTCAGATTTTTGATCTGCCTTGATGTCACTGCAGGTAATAATTTTACAAAGCATTATATGTTTCTCTGGTATTTTGCTAATGTTTAACAAAAACATTGTCCTAAATATCGGTTAGTAT
Source organism: Sinocyclocheilus anshuiensis (assembly GCF_001515605.1). Classification (NCBI taxonomy): domain Eukaryota; kingdom Metazoa; phylum Chordata; class Actinopteri; order Cypriniformes; family Cyprinidae; genus Sinocyclocheilus; species Sinocyclocheilus anshuiensis. The sequence continues at coordinate 137,517 of NW_015539837.1, read as the reverse complement.
TTTTTAAGATATGAGGGCATGCAAAAGTAATCATCAAAATTTTATGAGGACAACAAATAAAAGTGGATTCTACACAACCTGTAGTAAAGTATTAAAGGGTGGTTTGACTATATTGTTATATAATCTCATACTGATGCTGCTTGCGCACCTCAATTTGAATAAATATACAAAACAAAAGTTTAGTTGTCATTATGCAAAGTCTTATGTCTGGATACCATCTCAAGGCCGATATAAAGCCTGACTGCTTTAGCTATGCAGGAGCAACCATTGAATACAAATATTTGCATCATGAACTCAAAAAGGGCTGTTTAGCAAACGATTGCTGTCTGAATTTTTCTCAGATGTGAGAGATGGTGGCGATGCTCTGTAATAGAAACAGACAAGGCAATATGAACAGGCCAGTGCTTGTTAAGGCCAAAGACTGTGGTGAAGGATGAAATTTGAGATGTCAGTGTAAAATCCTTGTTATCGGAAATAAGCATGAAATGTCAAATAACACCATCTCCATTCATTTTTCCCTCCTCAGTTCCTTTCCTTTGTTATTTTATCACTCTATCTCTCCGCTTTATCTCACCATGTCTCTAACAAGCGCTCTACATGATGCTGCATTTCCCCTTCAGCTTGTCAGCCCGGCTTTGCTTCCCAGAATGCTTGCCATCGATGTTCAAACTCATGTTCCTCTTCTTCTCCAAGTTGAGAAGCTCCTGGAAAAGCTCAGTGACATTGTGGTTAGTCTTAGCCGAGGTCTCCATGAAAGCACACTTCCAGATCTTGGACTGGGCCTCTCCATCCTCGGTCTTCACTTCCCGTTGAGTCTCATCACTCTTGTTTCCCACGAGCATGATGGGGATGTTCTCTACGTTGCCTTTGATAGCAAGAATCTGCTGGTATATGGGCTTTAATTCTTCCAGGGATTGCTTACTAGTGATGGAGTAGACCAGGATGAATGCGTGACCCTTGGAGATGGACAGACGCTGCATGGCAGGAAACTGGTGGCTGCCGGTTGTGTCTGTGATCTGCAGGGTGCAGACGCTCTTGTCACAGCTGATCACCTGCCGGTACGTGTCCTCCACTGTCGGGATGTAGGTGTCCCGGAAAGTGCCTTTCACAAAACGGAGCACAAGGGAGCTCTTCCCCACACCCCCTGCTCCAAATACCACCACACGGTAGTCGTTGCTCTGCTCGGGCATCTTGGGCCTTCAGCTGCGCCACTCGCTTTCAAGACCTAACAGAGGGAAAAGAAACATTTAGATGATTGTGTATTGTACACAGGCTTTCGAACATTTTGATTCCAAGTACCACCAAATATACCCCTCAAATAATTTTGGTGTAGAATCAGTTTTTACTCACAAACAGTTAAATTAATAGCAAGTAACAAGTTATCTGAATAGAACTTGAAATATTGAAGTAGAAAAACTGAAATGTAAAATACACTACAAGCGTCACTCCCAAATAATTTTTTACAGTGTATATGGACCCTCTTCCTAAAGACTATATATTTTAATGTACCCATTTATTTTAAGATGAATTCATTTGATTCATATTAATACAAAATGTGAAGAGTTCAGATGCAAAAGCCTCTAAGTGCCTTTTGAAATTTTCTTCTAAAATGAGCATTTTTCTCAGGCTCCTATGTGTAGGTTCAGTAATTTCACTTTAATGGCAATGAATAGGTTCTTGATTGACAGGAATGATTGACAAGCAAAACAATTTTCATCAATCACCAAACATGCTGATGAATGCTTGGTTCTATTTCTCACAACGAGTAGCCATGTCCACTACGAAACCTCACTCCTCAAAAAAAAAATAAAAAAAAAATAATAATAATAATTGTAAATTAAACATCACATTTATTCTGACTGGCTGTGATTGTGGCATGTCACACAGTGTATTCAGTGTATACAGAAAAATTGCTAGTGACTGGAAACACTTCATCACGTATCCTATTTAAATCCATTATGCTTTAAACATTTAACATGATCATAATTTATTTACTGGATATTTATCTAATTCAAAATTACAGGTATGATTCACAAACACATTTAGAGATGTTTTGCTCAGACAGGACTCAAGTGGCTTTTCTGAAGAAAGAGACATGAGCCTTGTCATCCATCATGCTATTATGAAATCACATTGCAACTCATCATAATGTATGTGTGCTTTGCCCTCAGACACTCTCTTGCTTTCGCTGCAGTTTATAGCAGTACATTATTTATTGCCTCAGAGCCAAAACAATAATTCTAAACAGTTTTCTGCTCCTGAGCACACTAGCATTCAGATTGAAGCACTATGTATCAATCTGAAAGTAAAAGAGGTTTTAGATTTTTTTAAATAAGCTTTTATATGTGCAATTTAATGTTCTCATGAATAATTTAGCCAAGACACAGACCATATCCATCAGTGTCCACAAACCACAAACATAGAACACACATTGAATTGTGTATAGATTATGCAGAAGCAAGCAAGAACACAATTTCCAGGCTTTACACCGATTTCAACTTCAGTAATCAATACCTCAATTTCACACCAGCAGACGAGGGATACTGAAAGACACCTCCAATGAAACTACCACAGTTCTATCGAAGTTTCTGCTGAACTTGCATCACATATGCTATTCATATGATGGCAGACATGACAGACATTATTTGTCTCAGAAACCTTGAGCTGATTATAATACAGCTTGATTCAAAGTGTGATTGTTTATTTCATTAGTACTGTTAATTTTGGCATTTGTTCAATGATTTACTGTGTCTGTGGTATTCTCTATGCTAGTCTTTTTAAAGTGATGTATGTGCACACGTATAAAAATAAAGGCTCTTTTATTGGCATCTAATATTTCACCCAAAAAAATTGAAAATTTTGAGAAATTTAGCATTACATCATTTGCTCACCTATGGATCCTCTGCAGTGAATGGGTGCCATCAAAATGAGAGTCCAAACAGCTGATAAAAACAATAATCCCCAAGTAATCCACATGACTCCATTCCATCAGTATACATCTTGTGAAGTTGGAAGCTGAGTGTTTGTAATAAACAAATCCATAATTAAGTCATTTTATCTTTAAACAGTTGCTTCTGGTCAAAATACAAGTCCACAATCCACAATAATGCTTCCCCCAGTGAAAACGTCCATCCCCTGTTGTCCTCTCACATCAAAATCCCCCAACATATTTATTTCACTAAACAGTACTTGATGTGTGCATATTTCTCTCCTGATTCAGACAAAACGACTTTGTCATTGCAGAAAGAAATATTAGATAGAGGACTCATAATTTACTACAAACACACAACTTTGTACTTCACAAGATGTTAATTGTTGGACTGGAATCGTGTAGTACTTGTGGATTATTGTGATGTTTTTATCAGCTGTTTGTACTCTCATTCTAATGGCACCCATTCACTGCAGAGGATCCAATGGTGAGCAAGTGATGTATTTCTAAATTTCTCAAAGTCTGTTTCAATGAAAAAACAAACTCATTTACATCTTGGATGGCCTAAAGTGTATATACATTTTCAGCAAATTTTCATTTTTGGGCGAACTATTCCTTTAACATCTATGGAACCTTCATTGTCTGAGTGTAGTACCATAATGAAACATGCATTGCATCATTTGTACTGCAGTTTTAATGATTGTACAAACAACTACACAGTGAATCTATATCTTGTGTATGGGTGATCTAAAGGAATGTTCATATGGTAATTCATGAGTTATTTGAACATTCTGCAAGTGCAAGGTTTCGTAAAAGATATTAATGCAAAATACAGTGTTTTGAAAGTTGGACAGCCTGTTGCAAGTGATCACTTTTTTTCATCAAAAAAGTTTTGTGTCAGAAAAATGACATCAAGGTGCTGAAAATAAAAAAAACTATGTGAAACCAACGATGTCTCTCAAAACTGGCTTGCTTCATATTTTCATCCAGCATTATGACACCAGGCTACTTGCACTCAGGGCTTAAAGTGCAGCGACATGCTTGGCAGGGTGCAGCAATCCCAACAGCAGTCAAGCTCTCATCTGAGAGAAGCCCTGGTGCCTCTCCGCCTCTCTCTCTCACTCTGCGCGCTGTCAAATCAATGAGCAGAGGAAACTGAGCCTTTGATCAATGCTAGTGTCTGCGGATTTCAGGCCTCTGACAAGCTGCGGGTGCTCCCCTCTCGCCCCTCTTAAGGTGTCACACTTGTTTGTGCGCTGTGATTGATGTCAATCTCCCTTGGAGTGCTGTGTTATCTATTATATAGGGCCAGAGAGCCGCTGAGCTTATTAATGCTGTTACAGCGTCTCGCTACTCCAGCCAAACTCTATTATAGATTAAGTTTGGCACGAGGAGAGATTATAATGCATGTCCCTCATTCAAGGTTCTCCCAAGCTCTCTCACAGCAATGTGCTGATGCTGCCAGAATTGGGAATGACCTTGCTTTTACCGAAGTGAATGTGGAATATATCACTCAGACATTAGGATTCGAAAGGTAAAGTTTGCTGAATAGCACACGGGCGCCGTGCCACATGCTCTTAAACAATCACAGTAAATGGAAGTGCGGGCTCAGTATGCTGGCGATTCTGTTTGCAAACCACACACTCCAGGACCATGCATACAGAAGTAGGAAACAACAGTATATAGACAAATGACCCTATATTTGCTTTCTGGGCTTATTGTGCGCGAATCATTGGTGCATGTTATTCCAAACAAATTAAAAGTTCTTCGTAGTTTGTTTTGAACAACTTTCCTTTTCTGCTGATATCACATAGGCCTCGCTGGATGTTTACTGTAACAAAGTCAATGACTTGAGAAGGAAGAGGACGAAAAGACTGGCATCTCCGCAATATTTGTGAAGTATACGTGTAACAAAGTCAACGATTTGAGAAGGAAGAGGACGGGGTCGGCTTGACTGCTGCTGGTGATTTTATTCGGCTTCAAACAAATAAACAGAACGTCGCGCTACCAGCACTCAATATAGCACAATTGCATATGCAAAATCACAGGGCTCTCCAGAGCAGGCACAGTCTCCACACCAGTCAGCAGTCAGTCTCTCTCTCCCTCTGCAGACCTCGCTGAACCACGCCCCCCTCGCCAAATATACTAATAGCTAAAGAATTATTTAGGAGCAATTTCAATAAATTGACATTCGGTCTGGGCAAGCGGTCAAGTTTACCAAGTTTAGAGAATGTTAAGAGTGTTTCAGAAAGCGGGCCAAAGTGAATGAGAAAACTGTAAATTCTGTAAAGAAATTCATACTGTAGCTAGATAGATTTCAGTTTTTCTACTTGAAAATTTTCACTTTTAATTCATTGTTCTACTTGCCGATTCTTCGTAATTGTGAAGTTTACTAGCAATTTCTGAGTAAAAATGTTGTTTCCACACTATTTTTTATTCACTATTATTATCTGTTTTTGAAGCGTGTAATCAGCCCTTTAAAGTGAATCACTGCATTGGATTCCACAGGACACCCATCAGGCCGAGTCCATTAGCCTGAGTTTGCTCTAATCTGAGTGAGAAGCTTTGCAGCATAATATACTGTCTAAAGAGCTGCTTTCTCCTTATCAGTCAAACCAGGCTTTCACTCTGCCATAAATGGCAGTTCCATTGTCATATCCCCATGGATACCAATACTCTATTGAAGGAAAAACGTATTTTCGGTTCAGAAATTACTCTTATTCTGTGGGAATCAGATATGCCTCGCTTTACTGCATACTAAAGACATTGACAGGAGATAGAGAGGCATCTGCATGCGCACATTAGTGTTCACACTGAGTCTGAGACCAATGTCAGGGTTCTGGGAAATCAAACTTGGGTATAAGTGTTGGTTACTGCATGTGCAGACTGAAAGAGAAAGGGAGAGTAGGACGAATAGGAAGAGGGAGGGGTACGGAAATGGAAAAATAGCCTTGGTGCCATTATGTGCATGACTTAGTATTATGTCATTATCTATTTCTTGTGGTGCAAATAAAAGCTAAGCAGAAGGGGTTTTTGTAACTGTGATCAAAATTGATATTTCTAAACAATAACTTGGTCAAACAACAAGGGGAAAAACAGATCGATGAGTATTTCTATAAGTGTTTCTTTTGGTTGCTGTTCAGATAAAATATCCAGATGCACTGCAATAATGAAGAAATTTAATTTAGAAGAGATTTACTTTAGAACTGAATACAAAGAATTGAAATTCTGCCATCATTTATTCATTCTCTTGTCCTTGACTTTTCTTCTATGAATTCTGAATTAAGATTTACAGTTCTGTTTGTTTGTTTGTTTGTTTGTTTGTTTTTTGTATTTAAAAAAAATTAAAAGGTAATTGTGATCATGCAATTCTGAAAAGATAAGTCTGAACTGTTAGATATAACCTCAAGGGAAAAAAGTCAGAATTGTGAAATAAAACGCTGCAATTACTTATTTTGTTTTTTATTCTGTGGTGGGGGAAAAAACAGTATTGCAAAAAATCTTTTTTTTTTTTTTTTTTAAAGCCAGATATAAAGTCACAATGACCTTTTTTATTCTTTCATTCTGTGGTGAAAACAGGCTTCCATACAAATTTGTATGACTTTCTCTTTCTTTAAAATATCTTCCTTTGTGTTTCACAGAAAAAAAAAGAAAGTCATACAGGTTTGGAATGACACGAGGGTGTATAAATAATGACAAAATTTTAATTTTTAGGTGATTTAACTGTTTAAATCTTTCATTTAAATGCAAAATGCCCAACACTCTACAAAGTTATTTTTGTCAAGAAATCACTGCTGGGTCTTTATGCCACAGACGTGTGCTTGTGTATCATACAGTGTTTACAGTATAGCAGCTAAAAATTTGGACTCATAAGGGGAGCAGGGCTATACAGCCTATAAATACCCCATATACCATCTGCCATCTCTCTGCGCCAAATATTGCTGGATTAGCCCAGACTCACTCATTCAGCTGTGCAGGGCCATGAGGAAATTCTGTCTAGATCAAAAACAGAGTTGTAAATAAATACTGGCCTGACTAAATCTAACACATTTGCCTTCATAGTAGTCAGTTGGGCCTAATCAGATACTATTAATTAATTATGGGAATTTTTAAATACAATACATTTCCAAATATGTCAAAAATCATAATTAATGCATATACTGAAAGCAAAATTAACCTTATAGAGCATATTTAATAAACACTTGACATGCTAGATTTCAAAGGAATAGTACCTAAAAAAATGTATTCTGTCATCTGTCAACTGTTTTTGTTTATACAATTCAATAGTCAAGTCAATAAAGTTTAAAATAACACTGGAACCAACATTCATTGTATAGACAAAAAAAACTTTAAAATATATTTTTTTGTATTACACAGGAGAAAGAAAGTCATACAAGAATGACATAAGGGCGAGTAAATAATCACAGAATTTTCCATTTTTGGGTGAACAATGCCTTTAAATACATTCCTACCATAATAATAATAATAAAGGATTTTAATATGCATAAAACAGTTCTGCACGAGACAGAAAGTAATCATTAAAATCATTTAAAAGTAACAACAAGCAACTATCAATAAAGTCAAATACATGTTAACAATATACCTGACACCATAATGGTACTCTCCAACCTCATGAACTCAGAACAAATGACTATATATGACAGCTTCAGCTGACTGGCTAATTGCTCTGTTGCGTTTTACCTTACCATAAGTGTTCTGCAGTTTTACTGTGTCCCTGCCAGCATTGCAAGAAACATCTGTCTTGCTCTTGTCGATCAGTCCGTCAAACAGATTGCTCCTCTGTGGACTAGGCTTAGAGGCTAATTGTGCTTTACCTCGTCTGTCTGCTGGATGTGCTTCCAGTGACCCAATTCAAAGGATTTAAAATTCCCAGCATGCATCCATGCCACAAAGCAAAGCTCCTGTGATACGAGGCCGGAGCTGAGGGACAGAGTGCATGAAGGTCTGATATATTAGCTTAGAGATCATGTCAGATCTTTGAACTAGATAAAGGCCTCTGTAAACTGCAGTTTATCCTGAGATGATAAAGTTTTTTTTTTTGTTTTTTTTTGAGAGGCTTTGTGCTTGATCCCTTATACTGGCCTACGCACTGGCAGACAACCTGCATCTTAAAACCTTAATACTGAGATTTACATTTAAACATTATGCTCAGCCATTACAATGCCTTAGGGTGTAAGGAGCTAAATCAAATGCATGGATTGTCCTCCACAGATAAACTTGATTGATTTACTATCATTAGCAAATGACTGGAGGTTTGCTGCCCGAGAACTTGAACATCCATGTGGCCGTTAGTCCGGTTGCTTAGTACCTTTTCTCCATTAGCTGCTACACCTCGAATTAATTGTTAATGACATTGCAGCTCTCTAGGCAGGAATTTTCTCGGCTTAACTGGTGAGGTTAAGTGGGTGGTAAATGTCTATGAGTTTATATACTTAATCAGTTAATCTCAAATGAGCATGCTTATTAAATTCATCATGAGCATTTCATAAATTTCAAGGATAATTGCAGTCTTTATGAGAGTGAAACAGTCACATGGTTTGATCTCTCCCCTTTGAGCTACATCTGTCTTCCAGGTAAACTTTTAATATATTTAAAGAACAAATTAGTTAACACAGATTTAGACAGATTTCTTAACATGGGGTGTAAATCAGACGATATGATCTGACATTGATTCTTTTAGCAAGTGATATTTGCCGATACCTCAAAACATGCTGTGATACATTTGCGTTTTGATTAGATTCAGGGGTCTGCGATTGATATAATTAATATTATGTGACTTTTTTATACTACCAGTTACATAACTCACAAATATACCTGAAATATAACGTGAATATTTAATTGAACTCCCGTAGAATTGCAAATCCTGTATCCCAACTGGGACATTCACACAAAAAATATACTTACGTTTTTAAATTAATATAAAAACATAATGATATCATTAATCATCTGATGACAGCTCATTATTGGCTTGTGCAATGAGAAAAGCAATAACAACAGTCAAGAAACTCTTTCAGTCTCTAAAATGTGCAAATCTAGTATCCACTCCAGTTGTTGAAAAAAAATGCATTTATATAGAAAATTATATATATATATATATATATATATATAAACACATTTAAAGAATAAAGTGAAAACTTGTCAAATATTTGATGAGAGCTCAGTAAAATGCATTTGTGTGCAGATGTGGCTAACATGAGAGTGTCAAATTGGTACATCTTAAAAATATATATTGTTTTTTTTAAGCGTTGCATTTGATTGATCCATCAATCCATATTGATGTATTGTTTCTCCCCTAATTTCTAGTCTATATTACGGTTTGCTCTGAAAACAACCATTCATTTCCTTGTTTAAATTACACAGGAGGTTGTGGCAACTAAGTAACATTAGTTTACTTGGTTATACATTCTGCATCTGTCAAGGAGTGCACACAGAAGCAAAGCCTCGTAGTAGTGGACTAAAAGAAGAAAACATCTTGTCAAACTGCAATCCAGGCCCAGGCTGTGCTCTTAAGTGGCCTGCTCACTATAAGCTCTTGCAGGGCTGTCTCGGCCTGAGCTCAGAGTTTTTAGGAGCAGCAGAAACCAATCTGTCACTATATATTTCTAAGAGAGAAGAACAGGCCTAATATAAAGTAGACCCACCAGGTTAACACCTGACCCCCTCAATACAGTGATACACTCTTAAAGGTGCACTCAGTACCCTATACCCTTATAGTGTTATTTGAGGGGACATAAAGTGCACTCATTTAATCCCACATTGCAACTCAAAGGTGGAACCAACGTACACTCAACACTACACTAAAGCTGGGGTTCTCAGCTCTGGCCCTTGAGGTCAATTTTTCTTGCTCCAACTCTAATCAAACACACTTGAACAAGCTAATGAAGGTCTTCAGGATTATTAGAAAGTTACAAGCATTATGTTTGATCAAGGTGAGCTAAACTCTGGAAGTGGACATCGAGGGCAAGAGTTGAGAACCCCTGTGCTAAAGAATACCCAACCACTGTGAAAGCGCTGCTGAATGAATTCTTGCATCTTGCGAGAAGATGGTGTCCCTAGCACCTCTGGTGCACTCAGTGTCCTAATTTACTTGTTGTCATTGACTCATTAAGAAGACTATATTAGTGGAGTAATGTAGGGAATAGTGAATGAGGGGGAGATTTCGGATACATCAGGGATCCTCAACTCTGGACCTCCAGATCCACTTTCCTGCAGAGTTTAGTTCCAAACCCAATCAAACACACCTGAACAATCTAATCAAGGTCTTCAGGATTACTACAAACAGACTAGATTGACTTACTATTGGGAGATGAGAGGGTGTGTATTACTTACTATTGTAGAAAGTGTAATTGTCAACTTGGATCACATGTGCCTTAATAACCAGTCACATTACAGCCTTGACATCACTAAATTTCAGTCAGAGTTGTGCAACACTCAATCGCCGTTTACAGATACCATAGGAATGAATGAGAAGTGCTTGAAGCTGAATCCCACCTGTCGCAAAAAAGTCAGTGACTTCTCTTATAAAACGGCAATTTGTGGTGTAAACTCTAAAAATAGTTCAATCCAAAAGTATAATTTAGTGTAAAACATGTTGAAGATTAGCCGATACGCTGTTGAATCATTAAATGATTAGCTGTTTCCTCTAAAAAGCTGTTTATTCAGAGTAGTGAAGCCTCTCCTCCATTGACATCCATTAAAAAAAAAAAAGAAAACGGCCTCTGGTCTCCTTTCCCACGTACTGCCAAAGCAGAAGCATTAGCATTAGTCGTTACGCTTTTTTTGGCTAAAGGTTGCAGACTTGCCTTCTAGTGGCTTTTATACAAAGTTGCAGGTAGGTATGTCTAATCCAGGTTGGAGCTAATCTCTACAGGAAAGTGGATCTCGAGGTCCAGAGTTGAGGAACCCCGGGATACATCCTAAATTTTTGTTCATCTCTTATTTGTCCCAATAGTTACAACAGTTTTGGGCTTCATAGTGACATCTACTGGCAAAGATGCATTAAGTTTGTGATTTGCTGATGCTTTGCAACAAGTCTTTTGGTCCTTTCCTTTATTTGTGTTTATGGTTTCATACCACCCACATCCATTCCCTGACAAGGAAAAAAATGACTTTAACAAAATAATAGACCATCAGTTAACAACCTTTGAGATCACAGCAAGTCTGTCTTTAAAAGTGTATAAGATATTGTTAAAATCAGTTTCCCTTAATCAATTTTGCAACCATAACCCAACTGTTGCACTCTATTGCATGATAGGACAGGTCATGTGATGTCAACATGGAAACATCCATGAGGGGCGACCCGCTCCATTAAAAACTTTTTTTTCTAGGCCTACGACTTAAGTTGTCATCTCACGTTATTGTACATAACATTTATAACTCAAATTTAATGTCCAGCTTATTTATCTGCAAAACTTTTTAATTAGCAAATAATGACTGGGTGCACCTTTAAATCCCATTATAGGCCAGATGAGGTTAGGATGTCTAAAAGGCTTTAAACATTACTACTATTACTACTTCTGTTACTAATAAAAGCATAGGCTGCTGGAAAAGTGCTTCGCCCTTTTCTCATTCAGCTCGTTCCAGCATTCTATTATTGCCTCTGGTGCAATACTAAAAACTGATGCACGTCTGTGAATTAGTCTCCATATAAATTGCTGCATTAGATTCCATTATGAGCGCAGCCTGCTGAATCATCTTCCGCAACAAGACTACCATGAGTGTCATGCATTGGCTCTATACGATGATATATTATTATACTAATGCACCCAAGAGGACGTCAGCAGCGCGCGGATCCTCTTCTCAATGTTCACGTTGCACAACCAAATCAGACTCTTTAGCCCACTGTTGCTATACGTTCAGCCGTTTAGTCATCCAAAAAAGGCCTTTTTAATGATGCAAAGTTACATGAATATAGCCTACATATATTTCCAATTAAATGGATGACTGATCCTGCTGGGTTCCTGTTTGTCGCACATACTCGTACATTTACCAAACATTGAAAATGTATATGCTATGTAAAAGCCCTAGCGCGTGTAAATGGAAATCCCCACGGTCTCTAAGACTGCTGGCAGTTTGCACCAGTGTATCTTATACATTTTATATCATCATGGGGCCGGTTGTTGGACGCACACAGGAGTAAACTATGAGTTCAGCATCACCATATCATACGCAGCCCGTTTCATTCAGAAAGAAGCGACTCTCCATAGCACTGGTGGTGCGGCGATTCACATGCCTATATGTAGCTACGTAAAGCCAGCTTTTATTTAGAATCGTTTTTGTTACTATGTGTTGTTACAGCAAATGCCATCATGACAGTTATGGTCAGTGCAGCTAACGATTTCCACACAAAACAGAAAATGCTGCAAGTATTCAGTAGTCAAAGTCTAACTGAAATCTGTGTAACGCTTGTCCGGGTTGCATATGCTGTGCTCTATAAAAAAAAGAAGAAAAAAAAAGACACAATATACCAAAAGCACTACATGAATGAATTGATTTCATACATCGGCGCGCGATTCGACTCACCTACCTGAACTTACGTATCCCGCGTGACTGATCTTTGACTGACAGCACAGATGAATGACAGCCTGCGCTAATAAGGTACTAAAGCATTTTAGACTAATAATGAAAACGTGATAGAGTCCAATCTCAACGGCAGTCCTCTCTCTCCCTCTCTCTGTATCTCACTCACTCACACACACACTCAAACACACACACACCCTCCTCCTCAGAATCTCCACTTGCTTCAGATAGAAGGTGGGAGATTTTTAACATATTGCCTACAGGAGGTGGACAAAATAACAGAAGCACCTATCAATGCAGTGCAGTCTCTCATTTTACTGAATTTTAATACAAACTACTCCTAAAATTCAGTACGAATCTAAAATTATTTTACATTTAAAGCACTGAAACTCAAAATGTTAGATAGATGTTTCATAACATAAAAAGCCCAAATATAAAAATGTAAATATAAAATTTATAGTTTGTAAATAATAATTTTAAATGATTGCATTTAAAACATAAATTAAAAAACATTTACATAAATATATTTAAAAATAAATTAAATATAAAATGTTAAAATAAATTTAAATACATTAAATACATTAAAAATGTTAATGAATACATCTAAAAAGAAATTTTAATAAACACTAAATCTAAATAAACTTTTTACAAATAAACATACATTCAAAATAAACGTTTAAAATAACTTTGACATAAAAAACACATTTAAATGAACATTTAAAATAAGGCAATTAAGGTAAATAAAAAAAAAAATACAGGGTGTCAAAATCTAAAAATGAAAAGAAAATTGGCAAACCATTGTGGTTCCTCAGACTGCAACTAAGGCAGAACCACTTTAAAGGTGTCTCAAATACTGTGTACTCAAGATTTTTCAATACACATTTTAAGTGTCTTATAGAGGTTTTCCAGAGGGTCCAGGTGTGAAAAAAAATCTAAGGGATCCCCAAATGGTGTCTCAAGTATATTTTAATTTTTATAGTTTTGTGCTCCTTCTCTCTGAGCCTGGAGGTGCTTTGGCTGTTGCTAACAAGGCAGATAGAAGAATGTTAGTCCCTGTCACAGACTGAATCTTTGTGTTGAATCTTAGCGGATAATGGTGCAGAGTTCCTTGCGGCAATTCCGTTTTCTTCATCTGGCAGCTAGACCTGGGAAGGGTGGCCCATCATAATCTCAGTTTTATACAATAATCTTTCAGAAGGCACATTCCCGTAAAAGTAACTGACAGAATATTGTGTATAATACTTAACAGGTATTGGTATCAAACAGCACAATTACACAATCTAACAAAGACCTCACCAAATAAAAAAACTCAGATCAGTAAGCATTAAATCTGTATAAACTAACACTGGGAGTTTATTAAACATGCATACTCTTTTTGTGTGGAGAGATGGAGGCGGTAGACAACCAAATATAATCACAATAGACAGGCTGGGGTGTACAATTTGATAATAGCTTGCAGGAAGCATGGAGGCCTGGCCGCAAACAGCATGTGGATATTAGTCACCTCATAATAATGTCTGCCTTTATGTTCAATACTCTCCCATGCTTTTATGTCTTTCCCTTGCAAATAAAAAGAAATTAACTTGTGAAAAGCGATGTCAAATACTAAGCAACAACAACAACAAAATTCGGTTAGGCTTTAGAGCGGATGATTTAAGTAAGCGATTTGTTTATTTCTAGGAGGTATTCAGACATTTACATTTAGGATAGTCTACAGTGGGCAAAGATATTTTTATGCATTTAAATTTCTCTCTACTGTACAATGTGATTAACTAATTAAAGATTCGGATTAATTCTTGGTCTTGACAGATTACAGCAGATGCCACATTAAATCAGTGGTGCAGTTTGTCTCACTCTTCCTGTAAGAATCAGTACTACATTGTCAAAAACGGATCGATATTATATTAAGAAACAGAGCAAAGGCAACACTATGCATACATTATTACTTTTACTTCAAGATGTTGTGGAACTTTCTCCCTTTTGATTATCCCTTGCCTGGGCCATTATCTCAAAAAGTTTAAAGACAACTAATACTGATCCTGCTCTTAAAAAAAGCAAAGTGTTGTGTAAATGAATAAAATGTTTCAACATTATTACCATGGCTCATATCTCAGTGAACACACAGTTTGCTTGCTGCTGTAACAGGTGCACTGAGTATGCCATCTCCACTACCATTCATAGTCCTCTTACAATAAAAAGGTAACCTGAGAACGCTGTTCCACTACAGCTCAGCTTTTAACATGATTAAACAATCAGACAGGGCTTCACACCCTTGTTTACTTCTTGCTCGGAGTCCCAGTGGTACACTTGAACTCCCACTTGCACTACAACTGTTGCCTTCCTTGAACAAATATTGCATATACTCAGTGTCATTGCCTAATTAAACACTGTACACACTCTGTGTTGTGGCAGATACTTGACCTCTATATTTGCACATATACCCTTGCATATTAATATCCAAATGCATACACTCTAAAAAGGTACAAAGCTGTCACTGGGTTGTACCCTAAGGTATTAAAGCAACATCTCTGCAGTCTGCCTCACATTAGTATTGTAAATATTACATATTAGTACATTTGAAAGGATACCACCCCTGGAAACCTTTTTCTGAAAGTGTATATTACCCTGGATATTTGTGACCCTGGATCACAAAACCAGTCATAAGTAGCACGGTTATATTTGTAGCAATAGCCAACAATAGTGACAATACATATTACATATCATGTATGAGTCAAAATGATTTTTCTCTTATGCCAAAAATCATTAGAATATTAAGTAAAGATCATGTTCCATGAAGATATTTTGTAAATTTCCTACACTTGCTGGGTTAAATACAACCCAGCACTGGGTCAAATATGGACAAACCCAGCGATTGGGTTAATGCCCAGAAGGTTGGGTTAAACATTTAACCCAGCAGTTGGTTGAAAACCCACGTCAAGTCACGGCAACAGTTGGTTGAAAACAACCCAATCGCTGGGTTTGTCCATATTTTACCCAGTGCTGGGTTGTATTTAACCCAAC
>NW_015539837.1:120289-120821 GCF_001515605.1 Sinocyclocheilus anshuiensis | reverse complement strand
CTGGATATTTGTGACCCTGGATCACAAAACCAGTCATAAGTAGCACGGTTATATTTGTAGCAATAGCCAACAATAGTGACAATACATATTACATATCATGTATGAGTCAAAATGATTTTTCTCTTATACCAAAAATCATTAGAATATTAAGTAAAGATCATGTTCCATGAAGATATTTTGTAAATTTCCTACACTTGCTGGGTTAAATACAACCCAGCACTGGGTCAAATATGGACAAACCCAGCGATTGGGTTAATGCCCAGAAGGTTGGGTTAAACATTTAACCCAGCAGTTGGTTGAAAACCCACGTCAAGTCACGGCAACAGTTGGTTGAAAACAACCCAATCGCTGGGTTTGTCCATATTTTACCCAGTGCTGGGTTGTATTTAACCCAACATTTTTTAGAGTGTACCATGAATATATCAAAACTTAATTTTTGATTAGCAATATGCATTGCTAAGAACATAATTTGGACAATTTTAAAGGCGATTTTCTCAGTATTTAGATTGTTTTGCACACTCAGATTCCAGAT
>NW_015539837.1:112690-119468 GCF_001515605.1 Sinocyclocheilus anshuiensis | reverse complement strand
CTCTCTCTCTCTCTCTCTCTCTCTCTCTCTCTCCCTCACACAGCTTTCATTAATGCTGTAAGGAAACAATCTTCATATCTTGAAATAATACTGTAATAGACTAAAAATGATACTGAAACAAATGTTTAAAAACAGACATGTTGTACAGCAGGATGTAATATCCCAGGGTTATCACGTTAAAATGTTCATGCTATCCATAGCATATGTATTCTGAACTTCTTTCTAATGTACAGTATGAAAAAATATTATTTCAAGCACAGCAAATATTTACTGTATGTTGAATTTAAAGGGAAAGGGTGCACAGACTCAATGTTGTTTCATCAATTAGAACATCAAATGACCAAAATGACCACTCACGCTTTTACAATATACACATCAACACCAAAGTTTGTTAATGGTTTATTTTAATGAGATTCTTAATAAGTTACTTAAATTATTTCAAGACTGTAAACAATTAATGTCACACAGTAACAAATGTCACGCAGTAAAATCTTATTGACATTAATCATTCACAACTATGACAATGCAGTTTTTTGCTGAATGTGAGTCTTGTGACAGGTGTACTAAAAAGAGCAAAAGTACACATTATCTACTGATTACTGCTTCCAAGATTTCCTGTTATAAAAAAAATTACTAATGAAGCAATGGCCTGTTTTCTTTTACAGAAACTTGGAGGTTAAGGAAATATAATTAGTCTTTTCAGGGTCAGCATACTGAAAGGGTGTAAAATGGCTTCATATTTCTCTATCTACTACAGAAAAAAGCTGATTAGCATAACAGCTTTGTTGCATAACAGCTTAACAGCCAAAAGGAAATATTATACTGTGTTTTCTAATACCCATGTAGTGCTTTGATACCCTAACTCTGTTTAATATTACACTGCTAATAGAGAGTTATTCATAGCAAAGCTAAAACTGGATATATAAAAATCAAGGACCATGTAGAGTTATAAAAACAAAGACCATGTGAAGCTAAAATTGTGCCTGGTGTTTTAGTCAGACAACTCTAGTCGCACTCAAATTCTTACTGCAACTCTCCAGAACCAGAAACTACACTGTCCACTGCATATATATATACTGTATTTCCAAGCTGCCCCACTTGTGTTCATGGAGTCCATTTTTGGGTTTCATTTTCTAACCTAAACCCACACAACAATGACCCAAAACAGCAGTCTACAAAATCAGCCCCTATATTTACCAGTCTTAATCTCTCATGACATCTCCTTTGAGTCGTAACCCTTCTACTCAAATTCCAGTAGAAATTTTGAATGCCCCCTTGAGTCAGAGCTCCAACTCAGAAACTCAGAGGAACGACAACAACCTTGACTACAGAATCCAAAATGGCTACTCAGCGCATCAACAGTAAGTCAAACTGGTTATTTGCACTTCTGTATGTCAGTGTCTCAAATTAACAATATGTACTTTTATGTGTTTTAATGACTGGTACTGCTAACAACAGACGCGTCCATTTTGGTTTTCCGACTTGTGTACTGGAGCACTGGCAAATCGGGTGTGACGCCATTCCTAGCTCCAACATCTAAAACAAATGGTACACAGACAAGGTGAGCCCTCAGACCCAAGCAGTTCATACACTCAACTACTTAGATCACTGAAGCCATAAATGGGCCACCTAAGACTCCTACACAAAACTGATCTTTCAAAAGTCTGAAGTTCAAGGTCATAAATGTCAGCATAAGTGATCTGTTCAAGCCTAAAAGCACATTACACAAAGGGAGATATGACATGGACAAACACACTAATGCATATATCATCCAGAGCCAGCAAATTTACCATCGTATATCAAAACATATGTTGTTCAAGGTCAAAACAAATACACTAAAAAGACCAAATTAAATAACTTTTCCTGAGACACACCAGAAACCACTTAAAGTTCCAAGTATTTTAACAAAAACAAACTATTAATACAAATTTGGACAATATGTTTAATATTTAGGCATAGATCTTTCCAGTTTTATTTATTAAAAGACAGTGACTTCAACATTTCTTTCATTAGTCAGTGATAAAAAAATAGGATGAACACAAAACAGAAATGTGAAATTAAATTAAATAGTATCCCAAGAGCATTTGTGGACCATTTGAGAAATTCAAGAACATTTAAGGGCCATGTTTGGGCTGATTGTGCTGCCTGGCTCAGATGCAGTTAAGATGAATCATTTCGGTGGGGTTAGTGACAAACAATATGGTAGTCAAAAATAAAAAGGCAAATGTAAACACAAGGCTCCTGGTAAAATTATTCTTCATATCACCACCTTCGAATCATTTATTCTTATCACTGTTCAACAATGTGAAGCCTGTTGGGAAAAGGCAGAGGAAAACAGACCTTGAGTTGGATCATGAAGACATCGATGCAAAACTAAATGAATAAGTCAAGTATTACATAAGACATCCACTAATTAATTTAATAACAGACTGAAAGTGAACTGATGATGGATTTCTGATGACAGGACGTTATGGTTTACCTTCCTTTGCCACACTCTCTGCTGCACTCTTGGCCTTTCCACTCAAGTCGCTGACAACGTTGTCGAATGCTGCTTCATGTTTGAGGAAGAAAGGTCTCACTACACGTGTGTATATGACCTGAGAGCCATTCCAGGAGACCGGAGCCATGCACCACAGCAGAAATAGGCACTGAAATACATGTATGTCAGCTACACATTTGCTGCCATTGTGTTCAAAAATATGATTTCTATTTCAAATAAACGCGGATCTTTTCCAAGCTGTTCTATTTTCTATTCAGATTTCGATTCAATAAACAAACTTCAAAAAAAATAAAATAAAACATGTATCACAGTTTCCAAAAAAAAAAAAAACTATTAAGCAGCAAAACTAATTTCAACATTTATAATAAGAAATTATATTAGAATACCTGATCAGGAGTAATAACTTTTTAAAATAGAAAATTATATTAAAATGTAATATTTCACCATTTCACATATTATTATTATTTAGTAACTACTATATTTTAATGTATTTTAAGTGTAATTAATTAAAAAAATAAGTTAAATTAAATTCTTGGTCAGCATAAGACACTTTTAAAAACATTTAATTCAACCTTTTGAAAGGTAGTGTATAATATGAACAGTTAAAATGCTCTAAAATGTGGTAATATTAAAACACTGAGTTAAATACAGTATTCAAATTAAGCTTTTAAAATAATTACATTTAAAAAAAAAAAAAAGGAGTCTATTTGAGATGTAAACCACATTTTAGGCTTACGTCAACACATCTGAGGTCAAATTCATGAAACATTAAGAATGAAATTCTTCTTAACTGCTATTTCCTTCCTACTTTCTTGCTTACGTTAAAAAAAACTGTATTCCCAAAAATACCACAAAAAAAAATTCTCTCATCTTTTTTCTTGTTCTTAAGACAAAAATTAAGGAACATTCAAATTCTTGAAATGAATCTTGTTAAAAAATCATTGTAAATTAATTCTAAAAAAAAATTGGATAACTTAAAACTTGTCATAAAATAAAGATATGATATTTTAGGAATTTACTGGGTTATTTCTTATTAATTGCTATAATTAAGCATTACAACATAACACTACAATGCTTGTTACTATCACTAGTGATTTGCACCAGTTCTCTGAAGTGACACTGATGATTGAGAATGTGAACAGCAATATCAATCATGATTATGCATGACAAGTTTTTACTGATTTCAGAATTCAGTAACAAACAACTCTACAAAATAGTAACCTTAATCTTAGCATATAAATACAACAATTTTCAGCAACATTCATCATATTAGAGTGGCCATACACAGGACACATTCATTGTAGCAGCCCACAGAAACACACACACAGATACAACATGCAACTTCTTCACCAAGAACCAATCATTAAACGCCAAAGCCTGTGATTTTTTTCTTAAGAAAATTCCTAAGATGTTCTTAGGAAAATGAGAACTTAAGAAATACTCATGAAGTACACTTAGGAACATTCTTGCAAGCGTCATGAAATTTCCCTAAGAAATGTCTTAATCTATTTCTTAAGAAGATTTTTTGTGAATCCGGCCCCTGTAAACTATTCACTGTTTTTGGGCTCAAACAATCGCTTGGCCTTGACATACAATTCACCTACTTCATGTCAAACTAATCAATACATGCTTTAACATCTATTCTAAGCACATCCACATCAAACTCTCCAAATTTAATGGACTTATCATGCCATAGTGAACATCTAATTAAGAATGATTTTTAATTAGGACACTGAAATTGAACAAAAAAAAATGCATGCATATTTAAGATCTCAGCTCAACTTAGTCAGCTGCTAGTTCATTTGTATAAATTGGCTATAAAGCACTCAGTCAAATTTACAACAAGGATCAAAATTGAAATGAGGCTGTTGGTCGAGTTGGCAGTTAGTCAGGCATACTAAATATACACTATGCAAAACCTCTCAGCGTGACCTACATACCAATACATTTACAGTCCTAACTACAGCAAGCTAACATACAGCAAGGTGGATGGCTTTTAAAACAGATCTCCAAAATACATGCAAATACACTCAAAGAATAAAATAAATATATTTTGATACTAAAACACCTTACCTTCCCAGCATAGTAAAAGGGAAACCAAAAGAGGAAGATATCAGAGAAAAATTCAGCCACACTGAAGAGTCCATAAACCACCCAGTAGATTAGCCATTTGGTATCATCTTCTTTATTGTTACTCTCAATGGCTTTGATGCTGCATGAGGAACAAAATGACATGTGAAAACAGGCCGGTCAGTGTGGGTTGCTCTCATTATTGTGCTGTGCAAACACATATGTGCGTTTCTCCAGGTCTAGCATCTGCACCAATACGCATACTAGACATTTGTGAAATTTGACATGTCATGCATACTTACGAGGCATACGCTGGGTATGCAAAACCAATCAAGTTGCAGAGAAGGGAGGCACCATATCCAAATAACAGATAGAGTGCCACAATAGATACTGCACCTGCAGAACAAAGAGAGACACATGATCACTGCCATTATTCAAATTAAGAAGGGCATTTAGTAGCACTGATGACGTTGTGTTTGGTGTCAGTTTTGACACCCAACAGGATGCAAGAAGCACAAACAAAGGCTGCCTATTTGTTTATATGTGAACATATGGAAAGATGTCTTAATTATGTAGACTAGCCACTGCAATTCTGCACAGGCACTTGAGGACATAGGCTACTACATGGTTAAAAATAACCCTTGGGAGCGGCTATTAGTAGAAGAAATTAGACCCTGAGAGATCTTGCAAGGAACAGCCACACCATACAATATAGATATTTTAGGTAACCAGTCAATGCAGTTGAACAATTGGACCCAATAACGCATCTGATAATGGTACTTGATAGATCATTTGCTTGATGCTTCTCAATCCAGCATGTGGTTTTTTGGTCTTAAAACAAAGAGCAATAACAGATAAACAGATGTAAATGCAACATGCAACAAGGAAAAGGCAGATAGCCCTCGGGGGTAAAAACTGATCGTGCGGCATCTGTTCTTGTCACACAGACACGCAAAGCAGCGTAATGTTTGATACATAAATGACTCCTTTTTAATTCGAAGCTCTTTGATGAATCGAGTGAACCGATTCTCAAAACCGGTCTACTCAACGAAACAAACTGAATTAGCTTCAACAATTCATCGACTCAAACTATGAAGTGTTTGTTAATAAAATCTTAATCTAAAACGTTAAGAAGCAAGAATATGTATCTACAATTGAACTTAGAGAACACAATAGCCTATACCAAGTCATGTCGGGGAATACAAAAGATCCGCTGAATCGTTGTTTTGTTCAGAACCCGCAATTTAAAAGAACCGATTCTGAGAAATGACTCGGACTTTCCTGGTCTTATCAGTATGACTCCCAGAGCCCTTTGCACTCATTTGCAACATTTACCAAGTCTTTACATGTGGGTGACACTAACTTAAGTCACGTATTAAAAGAATAAACTCATACTTTTCTCAAGAAAATCAATAGCCTATTCAATGGTAATGTTTACAAAGAAAAACATTTAAACTCGCACAAGCCCAACAAAGCCTGACAGCTGATAGCCAATAGGCTACAGCTTAAATACATAGGTTAATGTATTCCTGACTAAATAATTAAAGCTGCTTCCAAACCAAAGATTAAAACCAGTCACGTACCTGTTGCAATGTACTGTTTCTGAACTCCAGTGTTTTCCTCTAAAACCGCTAGAAAATCCGTTACTACATTCTTCTGCTTAAAAAACGCTTCGTAGCGTTCTGTAACAGTATTTAACATTTTGTCCTTCCTCGTTTATAGTATAGCAGAATGTAGTGACCACTGCCAGAATTGTAAACTAGTTTTACAAGCCAAGCAAACTAACAGTTGCAGAAAGTTTATCCCCTCGCAGCAGCACAGGACTGGCTCATTACAGGCGGGCGCTACGGCGGCTGCGCGCAAAGTCTACGGCGACCAATAAAAACTAATACAAATATATTATTCCGCCTCCCTCACAGGTGATTACGATTCTGTGGAAATGCTGCGTAGGAAGTTGTGCTGACTGACAGCACGATAGCTTTGAAGGAAGGAGGCGTGTTGGAGAGCTTGTAATTAAAGTAAGCTATGACTTTCTTTTTTCAGAAAAAAAACAGTAGCCCCTCACTGCAGAACAAAGATCCAGGGCCGGGGTTGGATCCACATCTAGGGGGTGGAGATTGGTAGGTTTTGGGGTGGAGACGAGTAGGTTTAGGTATATGTAAGGTGGGAGGAGTTGGATCTGGATCCAACCACGCCCCCTGGATCTTG
>NW_015539837.1:100132-112102 GCF_001515605.1 Sinocyclocheilus anshuiensis | reverse complement strand
TTTTCCTCTAAAACCGCTAGAAAATCCGTTACTACATTCTTCTGCTTAAAAAACGCTTCGTAGCGTTCTGTAACAGTATTTAACATTTTGTCCTTCCTCGTTTATAGTATAGCAGAATGTAGTGACCACTGCCAGAATTGTAAACTAGTTTTCCAAGCCAAGCAAACTAACAGTTGCAGAAAGTTTATCCCCTCGCAGCAGCACAGGACTGGCTCATTACAGGCGGGCGCTACGGCGGCTGCGCGCAAAGTCTACGGCGACCAATAAAAACTAATACAAATATATTATTCCGCCTCCCTCACAGGTGATTACGATTCTGTGGAAATGCTGCGTAGGAAGTTGTGCTGACTGACAGCACGATAGCTTTGAAGGAAGGAGGCGTGTTGGAGAGCTTGTAATTAAAGTAAGCTATGACTTTCTTTTTTCAGAAAAAAAACAGTAGCCCCTCACTGCAGAACAAAGATCCAGGGCCGGGGTTGGATCCACATCTAGGGGGTGGAGATTGGTAGGTTTTGGGGTGGAGACGAGTAGGTTTAGGTATATGTAAGGTAGGAGGAGTTGGATCTGGATCCAACCACGCCCCCTGGATCTTGTGTTCTGCAGTGAGGACCATCGCAAAACAAAAAAAATTAAAATAAAATAAAAAACATCTAAATAAAAATAAATAAATAAATACAATTGTGCGCTCCTATTGCCTCACCGTTTACTCCACTGCAGTCCTATTTTTAGGCCTATTAGCTGAATCTAAAAAAAAAAACAATTTCAATGAGATTTTCAATGTTTAAGGCCAAAAGGCTATTTCGCCATGGGTTCCTCATGATTACTTGTTGTATTGTCATCTCATTAGAAACTTAGTTTTTTAATTCACGTTTGAGTTTTGTTTGTATGTAGCCTAATATTATATTCATTTTACTCATAAATTTAAAAAATCTAAATTCAAAGGGAGCCCTTGGCTCCGACTGATATCTTACATAGCCTAACAGCTTCAGTGGGCTATGATGTAAGACCATCCTACATATTGACAGATATTTGATATTGACGTGATTAATGTCAATATCAAATATCTGTCAATATGCCACTAATCTTCAGGTTTTTAAACACCTACTAACTGGGTTTCATAAAAACGTCTTGTTATGCACTTAGTTTAGCTGTTTATTTCAAACACATCTGGCATTTTTAACATTTGCCAGGGGAGGGCGCTCTCCTCTTCGTTCACAATGTCCCTCTGTGTTGGTCTCATTTTAACAATGTTGATTTAATGAAATGTTTGTTCTTTTAGGTGCTGTTTTGATAGAACTTCTACACGTTAATTTAAGGTAATATGACACACATGAGAGGTTTAATGATTGATTGCCCTTTAAATAACGATAAAATGTAATAGCCATTAATAATTGCCACAATATTATAGTAGACTATATACACTCTAAAAAAATGCTGGGTTGTTTCAACCCAACCTTGGGTCAAATATGGACTAGCCCAGCTGTTGGGTTAAATTTTTAAATTAAAGTTTTAACCCAAAAGTTGGGTTAGTCCATATTTGACCCAAAGTTGGGTTGAAACAACCCAGCATTTTTTAGAGTGTAGTATATTATATAGTATAATATATAGTATATTATAGTATATAGTATGTGTCATTCAGAAGATGATTTCATTTGTCTGACATCATCATAGTCAAAATCTAACCGAACATCTTTGTAATATACGTCTTTATTAAGAATATGAGTCACCTTAAAAAGCATTTGGTTTTTAAAAGATTGGATAGGCCTACTAAATTCTATATTTTAAAAGTCTATATTCTATCCTTATAATTGCAAAATAACTTTTATTATTTGTGAGGGACTGTTTACATTTTTTTTTTTTTTTTTTTAGATTTGAAAGACGCTAATTTGGAAACACATTTCTCACTCATATCAACGAGCTGTAGTTGCATCTGTCATAACTCAAGACCCTGCTTTGTTAGAGTGGAATGAATTGGTATTATAAAACACCAGTTTGACAAATTATTGAATGGATAAATTAATGAATTTTAAAAAACTGCTGCTCAGACAGGTATGTGAGGTGATTCGTACCAGTAAACACAGTCTGTGATCACCTCTTAATGTGAGACATCTTATATATGACAAGCATTGCTTATCACTCTCTCCATAAATTGCTGTGAAGAGTCAAGGTGGAAAGATATCCACATATACCGAAAAAAAAAACAGATTTCAACTGCCAACGAGATTATATTCACTAAGAAAATTATACTAATACCTTTGGGTAGATTATCATCATGGGTTTTAGCAGCACTGAAAGCTTTTGTGTTGAATTAGGATGTAGTAATATGAAATCCAGATATTAATCTCTTAAACCATTTATACCTGATTGTTCTGTAAAACAGATAGACATGCATGAATAATTTAACAGATTTAATGTAAATAATTTAGTCATACACATATTCAGGTGTGATTTTCTGGTTAATTGTCCTCTAATTATTCTTATTAACATTTTCCATACACAGGAAATACTGATTCTTCACTGGAAATTTTTATTTTATTTTATGTCACACTTTTGTTGTGGTCAGGCTAGCATTAATCTATTTAATCCTCCGACCAGTATTAAAACACCTCTGGTACACGCACACCCCTGAATTTATTTGATTTATAATAGCTGGGTGTCTGAATTTAATGAGACTATCATGTGTCTGCACATCTCCAGATTGCTCACAATGCCAGCAATGTCACTACGTGGGACAGGCATGTGTACCCTAACTCTTAAAAAGTCATCAGACCACATTACAGTGTATAACAACACAATGTTGTGCCTGCAGAGGATGTGCTAATTGTCCAGCAAAGGACTTAATCCTCTTTTCACAGAATTGCGGAAGACTTTTTTATCTGATCATTAGCACCGCCACTGGCCGTACTGTGTGACTCTGTGCCTCATTACTGTATGTTTAATATCTCTGTACATCTCTTACTGTATAGATTTAGAGCATGTGTGTACATGTTATGGTCTAAAAAGCATACAGAGATTTTTGATTGAGTATCTACTACTGCCATAACGTGTGTTTACATACACTCTGAGTTGAGGCTGCCTATCAAGTCACACTCATGACTAATGATTTTTCAGTGTCTCTGTTTCTGGGTAAAATGGTGTAATGTCAAAGCAGTTGCAGTGGTTATTTAGGTTGACGATGCAGTCAGTGTATATATTTGCTCCTAGTATGGATTAGTGTTTGATCGCACCTGAGACACCGCTGTCGTCACCTGTGATGGTCTTCGTTACGTTTGGAGAAATTCTAGCCTCTCAAGTCTACGCTAAATCCACATGTTGTGTGTGAGTCAGCTTCCTATTGAGAAGTCAACGATTTGTTTTAGATGGAGCAAGCAGTTGGGTTGGATTTATGCAGTTTTGAGTGCAAATAGGCCTATACTGAAAAAATGCATGAAATTACGGACTTGTAAAATCGTTCTACATACAGGCTATATGTATATATGGAAATTTAAGGGGGTCTGAATACTTTCCGTACCCACTGTATATGTGGCAAAACTCACTTTAACATGCAGGTGAGGAGTTTTGGTCATTCATGTCTTCACTCCCTGCACTTCCTTATCAAATATAAGGCATAAAAGTTAAAAAATAATATAAATAATTTTGTGTCTTATGTTTATGTTGTCTTATTGTTTGTTACACTGTTGTATACACTGTTGAGGTCATGAGTATTGACACTGCATAGAGCCTTTTTAAATTGATAAAACTTAAGAAATCAGCTTAGAATTACTATTTTTTACTTGGTCCATAGTCTATCATTCTTATCTTGTTTTCCATTCATATAAAACCATGTTACTTTTACCTTTCAGAACCCAAACAAACCTTAATTTCATGGACTGGAGTCCTTCCACTGCTGTCTGGTAATTAAATCAATACCCGCTGTACACGCTGATGTCGGAAATGCCTGTAGAGTGCAGAGGCAGAAATCCTATTAAGGCATGACGTTCAAACTGATAAGGGGCATGTCCTTTATCTCCGAATAGCCTCCACCCCATGTGTTCTTAGTAAAAGTAGTACAGCCGTAAAAAGCTGGCAAAACTAAGAACATCCTTTTTCCATGTGAGCTAGAAGGACAAATTGACAGTATTTGAATGCTTTTGACTCACTCTTCTGAACTGCTCCTCTCCCTTATATGGTGTAATTATATATTGGTTTTTGTTTTTTTATCTAGAGGAGTATCTAATATATAACAGATTCTAAGTCTGAGCTTTAATGTTTTTAGTTTTAAACTATAACAAATTTGGAGGAAATAATTTAATTGTGGCTCTATTAAAAATGATATAATATGAACTGTCATCAACTGTCATAATGTAATAAATTTTTTCAAAAGATTCTCTAGTTTTGCTAGATGGACCTGGGTAGTAACTCTTTAAACTTTTTTAAACTTATTACATGCATCTGGTTTGATTACATAAAACTATGTTTTGGTTTATGTTTAATATAATTTTAAACTATTTAAAACTAATTGGAGCTGTGGTCTAGGGGTTAGTGCATAGGTTCCAGATGTTCTGCTGCTCATGTAGATTTGACCCTGTGTCATATTCCTTACTCATTCTTCCCCATATAGCCATGTCATACTATAATTATTCTTGCAATGTAACCTTTTTTTAAATAAACGATAACTTTTTAAACTCATATTGCTTTGAAACTGACCCCACACTGACCTTGGCCTCGTATTCTATAGGATCTTTCCACAGTCAATGGCTCTGACTAGGTTATTTTAATACCCTTATTCCTTGTAATCGCCTCTGACTGCGCTGTCGTGAAGGCACTGGTTGATTGCTTAATCTGTTGTTAGAAAAGGTTTACACAGAAAGGCTCTCGCAACACTTCCTGCCCACACAGGTTCTAGCATGGATGAGAACCGGAGCAGCTCAAGGCCGGCATCTTCCCAATGCCATTCCCCTCCGGTGAGCCCCTTGAGAAACGTGGAATATTTCAAGAAGCGTATCAAGGACTCAATCTCTCCAAAGTTTCGTGAATGGGTAAAGGACTACTGCAAAAGGAATGGCTTGCTCACCTTATCAGTGTTAGCAGTGATGTCGGGTTGTGTGGTGGGATTCACGTTAAGAAGCTTGAACTTATCAACACAGGTAATGTGGAACATAAAGCTTCAAATTTGTTATTGTTATATCTGTTTTGAGTCCCAACATCAGCAGTGGAATTTTTTTGGGGGGGGGGATTGTGTATGGCTTATAAAAATGAATGCGCTAGCAACTTAACATTAAGTACAGCCATTATTATAGTAATTGAATAAAGGAAAGTTCCAGATTCAAAACAAGTTGAACTCTATTGGCATGTTGATTTGCAAAGACAATTTAGACTCATCACTAAATAATAAAAAGAGTTTACAGTAATGCACTTATGAAAATCTATGGCATAAAGCAGTGCACCAGGACAAGTACACACTGTAGCCACAAAACCAATATTCATTTCATGTCTAGTATGATTTTTTAAAAATCACTTATTAACATTGTGTGTGCAAAGGTATATCTATTTTTCACAATATAGTCAAAATACTATAATATACATATACAAATACATAAAATGATAAGTACATCAGAAATTCAAATCCAGAAGTGCAATTGTCAAGATGAACAGTAGTGCAGTTGCTGAAATGATGATATAGAAAACAAATAAAACAAATGCAACTTTTTGTGAAGAAGAATTAATATAAGGGCTTTAACAAGGCATTTTTAAAAACAGAGATGTAACCACATGTGCTGTCAATGGCACGTTGCTTCTTTACAAGCTGAAACACTCTTTTAAATTTAAGATGTTTTTGATGACCTTTGCTCTTTAAGCCTGATCAAAATGTCACACATGCACATATATTTCCCAGCCTATATGTGGCATATATATTCAAAACTATATATATATATATTCAAAAATTTTAGTGCTGCTAATTGAGGATGTGACCGCTGGCTTTTGTTACCCATAAATAAACTCCAAACAGCTTACAAGGTCAACTAAGGAGAAACGCGCATAACTTAGTAAATCAACTGACGTAATTCTCCAGGGATAGGCTATTACAGAAATAGTAAATATATTAAAAGTAATTCTAGTAGAGTTTAAATGTTTGAAATTAATTTAAATATTTCAAAAATCACTAAAAGCCATGTTTTTTCATTTCCCTCAGGCAAAAATCTACTTTTCTTTTCCTGGAGAACTTCTAATGAGAATGCTGAAAATGTTGATTCTTCCTCTCATCACATCCAGGTAACTACACGCCATGTCGCTGCTTTTTATTTCTTCACTTTCATTCAAGATGTCAGCATTCCAGAGACCAAATATATGGGCTGTATTTGACATTTTTGAAAACAACAACAAAATGAAACAAAAATGGAACAAAAAAATGCCTTTTCGATAAATAGTGGGATAGTTGATTGTTATAGAAGGTATATAGAGTCTAAAATAAAATAAAAAAACACAATAGGTGAGAGTTACTTGAAACATGTTACAAATTATTTAGATGAACTGCGGTCAACCTATATTAAAATAAACCAATAAGCCCCGTGAAGCCGTGGTTTACAGTGAATTTATAACAGCTACGGGGCGTTGTTAAGCCCCGTTCACACCAAGAACGATAACTATAAAGATAACGATATTAGCGTCCACACCAGCGAACGATATCGTCTGTTTATTCTAAGCGCACGCGCGTCTGCCGCTTTAAATTCTTGAGCTCGTTACAGCAGAATGGATTCTGATTGGCTGTCAATTTTTTATCGTTCATCAGCTGGAGAAAAATCGTTTTGAAAGTGATTCCAACGATATCGTTTCTCTTTGTCTTTATCGTTATAGTTGTGGTGTGGACTGTGCTATTCTATAATATGGAGAACGATTTTTAGAACTATACCTTTATCGTTATCTTTATAGTTATCGTTCTTGGTGTGAACGGGGCTTTAGACACGACGCGAAGCGGAGTGCCTAAAACCCCTTAGCTGTTATAAACTCACTGTAAACCACAGCTTCACGGTGCTTATTGCTTTTATAAAATGGTTATTCCATATACGTAGTAAGGTTTCACAAAATAAAACCGAGCAAATAAAGTGTAAAACGTAAACAAAGGTGTATGGTTGTAGAGTAATTTACAACAGCTTCGAACGCGGCTCAACCTATATTAAAATAGTATTTATTTATTATTTATTTATTAAAATAGTATTTATTAAAATCCGGTATAATGTTATAATTAAAAAGAAATGTGAAGTGAAGTGACATGTGGCCAAGTATGGTGACCCATACTCAGAATTAGTGCTCTGCATTTACCCATCCAAAGTGCACACACACAGCTTAGTGCTCTGCATTTACCCATCCAAAGTGCACACACACAGCAGTGAACACACACACACGGAGCAGTGGGCAGCCATTTATGCTGCGGCACCCGGGGAGCAGTTGGGGGTTCGGTGCCTTGCTCAAGGGCACCTCAGTCATGGTATTGAAGGTGGGAGAGAGCGCTGTACATTCACTCCCCCCACCTACAATCCCTGCCGGTATGAGACTCGAACCCACAACCTTTGGGTTATGAGTCCAACTCTCTAACCATTAGGCCACGACTTCCCCTACAGTGTCTGCATTTAGAGGAGGCAGTTATATGTGAGATATTTGATGTGATATTTATATTCATTTTATGCTTTTATTGTCCTCATTTGTAAGTCGCTTTGGATAAAAGTGTCTGCTAAATGACTAAATAAATGATTGAAACACCAACACTTTCCTTACAGTTTAATGTCTGGCTTGTCTGCTATGGACACCAAGGCCAGTGGACGCCTGGGCCTTCTTACCATCACATATTACCTGTGGACTACCTTCATTGCTGTAATTGTGGGGATTATTCTGGTACTGATCATTCATCCTGGAACCGGCACTGAAAAAGAGGGCCAGTGATGACGTCTGCTGATGCCCTTCTTGATTTGATCAGGTAACTTCACAATAATAACTGAAGCTGCCTCTCGGTTTTTGGCAGAAACAGTATAAGGGGGAGGAGACAGACAACTTGTAGAAATATAAACAGGATATGGCTGCTGTAGGAAAGGAAGTCTCGCCCTTCAGTTAAAACAGTCAATAGCTTATTGGTATAGGTGGCACTTTGTTTCATTGCTCTGCAAATGGGAATACACATTAGCTAGAGAAACCTGAAAACTACAGCTTCAGCATTTTCTGTCAGATGTATTGGTTATTTCAAACATATTATTTATGTTAGTTTCTCTGTTCAAGCAGAAAGAACTGTACTTTTATCCATTTTTTTTCTCTCTCTTTTATTTTTTTGTAACACCAACACTTCAACCACACTTTTTAAGGTATAGCCTATCAGTCTAGGGTCATTGCCAAGATGGCCGTCAAGTGGACTGGATTACCTTAAAAAAGACTTGGTTGAAGTGTGGTGTTTGAAAAAAAAGTTTAAAAACGTTCATTTCCGACTCACTAAGGACGGATGGTAGGATATAAAGAATGAAAGTTTAGTCCTTTTCTGCTTAAGTATGGTTGAAGCGTGGTGTTGGACAAAAAATGTATACAAACAAGCTTTATGTCTTTGCCATTATCATTTTTTCTTTAAAGTCAATGTCAAAACAAAATAAATAATTCCTTAATTTCATTCTTAACGTTTTATTCATCATCTTATCGAGATTCATCAGTGCTTGTCTTCATAATGTTAAATCAGAATGTAACAACTTGCTCATGTCTTCCAGAAAATATACTGAATATAGTGTTAACCAATAGACAAACAGCTGTTTAGACATTGTTACAGCAAACTAGCATTAACAATGTGGTATACAATGTTCGCTTTACAAAATCCAATCAGTTTCCCTTGGATAAAAAATGAAGTTCTGCCCTGTATTATTTCTCATTGAATATCCTGTTTCACTTAGACTTCTCTACATTAAACCTTTTATGTCATTCAAAAAAAACAAACAAACTGTAAGCAATTCATTTCAGTTTTATTGATCAATCTAAGAAACGTCTTGAACTTACATAACCACTTTCGAGCTGCAGTCAAGCTTTCGAGGCTTAAGCTTCCCTTTTGCTCGATCCTGTCACTGGACAGAAGGATTGGAATTAGGTATATTTAGAGAGCCACCCAGGAGGATGTGAATGACACGGCTTTTCCCAAGTGCGAAAGATGCTCCTGAGCTCCGGACCAGATTTAATTGGATTGTAGTCAGGGACACGCCAGTAGAATTGGTACTTTATAAATAAAGCATTAGCCGATAGCCTCTGTCCTCCAAGTCTTCGGGCTGAGATAAATCACACTAGCTTTGTGACACAGCCTTGTACGATACTCAAATCAAATGATTCCAAAACAAACAACGTGTCATATTTGGCATTTGCTGGCCTCAGAAAACAGTCTAATAGTATATACTCAGGACAACTAACCCTTTTGCTAAAAGGTCCATGATCGTAAATAGTATTAAATCTGTGGATTTATGTATGACAGATTTTATGTGTTTTTCCAACAGGAACATGATTCCATCCAATCTGATTGAAGCCACATTTCAGCAGGTGAGAGAAACACACAAAGAACAGAGGAATGAATCATCTACAGTGTTTTGTATCTAATCCTTGTCCATCTGCGCTCTTCTGTTTCAGTATAAAACAGAGCTTGTGCCCAATTTTAAAAACAGTGCAAAATCATCACAAGCCAACTTTGTGTACATCATGCCAGACTATGAAAACCCCAAGATGGGTCACCCAGTGTTTCTTGAACTCACTCCTCCTCCTGAAATCCACTACAAAATTGTACCAGGGAAAAGCAATGGGATGAACGTGCTAGAAATTGTCATTTTCTCTGCCACTATGGGTGTGTATAGAAGAGAACTGTCTTATGTTGCACTATGACCCTGCTGAAAAGATCATCTTAGACCAGATTATGCTGGTTACTGTTGATTTGGGTTTGTGGTCAAGGAGTTCACCAATAAAACTAGCTGTTTATAGCTGGTTAAACTATTAAAAATGCCTAATGGAAACACCAGTACCAG
This sequence comes from Sinocyclocheilus anshuiensis, assembly GCF_001515605.1. NCBI lineage: Eukaryota > Metazoa > Chordata > Actinopteri > Cypriniformes > Cyprinidae > Sinocyclocheilus > Sinocyclocheilus anshuiensis. The sequence goes on along the minus strand of NW_015539837.1, from coordinate 102,095 downwards.
CATCCCATGTTGGGGACTGTAGCATCCAAAATATTGTACGCCTTGCTCAACAAGGGTGTATGTATTTGATTTTTTTTTTAAAGCATTTATTTGATTATAAAAATTTAAATATTATTAAAATTTAAAACAGCTGTTTTCTATTTTAATATACTTTAAATTGTAATTTATTCCTGTGATGCAAAGCTGAATTTTCAGCAGCCATTTCATTTCATTGGTGTCACATGATCCTTCAGAAATCATTCTAATATGCCGACTTGCTTCTTAAAAACATACTATTATTGTTTAAAACAGTTGTGCCACGTAACATTTTTATATAAACCACGCATTTGTTTTTTCCAGGATTCTTTGATGAATAGAAAGTTTAAAAAGCATTTATTTGAAATAGAAACTTTAGTAACAAATCGTTACTGACACTTTTAATTACTTTTTAAGTCCTTGCTAAATAAAAGTACTAATTAAAAAAAAAAATCTTACTTGGCTTTTTTGACTCCCCAGGTCTTCTGCTTGGTAGAATGGGATCCAGAGGTACACCCCTAGTAAATGTGTGTCTTTGCATTAATGAATGTGTTATGAAGATCATCAATGCTGCTATGTGGTGAGTAGATGTGGATTGGTTCACCCAAATTAAACTACCTGTGACTAGAGATTTGTAATTTCAACTATGACAGAAATGTTCACTATTAGACATATTACATAACTACAAAGACAGTCATCACGTTTTGTCATGCAAACCTGTGAAAGCAGCATGTGTCTGCCAATAAAGCAGAATCCCAGACCAAAACAAATGAAGAGCCAGCTGTCTCTTTAATACACACTAAAATACATCAATGTAATAGTTTAAAAGCAGCTCTAAGCCTCCTCGTTCTACTAAATGAGGTTGGCAGTGGAAAGGTGTTCTGGTCTAAGAGAGTCAGGCCAACTGAAGCAAAAAAATTATTTAGTCAGTCAGTAATGCATTTAATACTCAGTCAAGTGCTGGCACCTACAATAAGCAAATTATAAATATATATATATAGTTTTAAAACTCCTGTCTCTTTGTACAGGTACTTCCCATTTGGAATCGTATTTCTGGTTGCTGGGAAGATCCTGGACATGCATGATCCTGCGGTCCTTGCGGAGAAGCTTGGGATGTACTTCATGACGGTTCTGGCGGGACTGTTCGTCCATGGTGTGATTTTGCTGCCGATGTTCTTCTTCCTGTTCACTGGGAAAAACCCCTTTAGCTATATCCGTGGCCTCCTCCAGGCTCTGGTTATCGCTTTGGCAACTTCATCCAGGTAAGGAAGCCGGTTTGAACAGCCTTTATGCTCGCTGAAACATAAACAAATGTTAATCCATGATCTATTTCAGGGAATAGTTTCACTAAATCACATTAAATTTAATAATTAAGGTGTTTTTCTTGTGGTGTACCAAGGGATTATGAATCCTAACATTTCTATTTGTAAAAAGAGTAAAGTAATTTGTATATTTAAATAATCCTTCTCTTTCCAGTTCAGCTACTTTGCCCATTACAATGAAGTGCTTACTGGAAAACCGCCACGTGGATCGGAAAATCGCTCGATTTGTACTTCCTGTGGGTGCTACTATCAATATGGATGGCACAGCGCTATATGAAGCAGTGGCAGCCATCTTCATTGCCCAGGTCAATGAGTACGAGCTTGACTTCGGACAACTTGTTACTATTAGGTAAAGTATTTCAGTTACATTCAGAATAATATACGTTACTGGTCAAAAGTTTGGAATAATTAGAATTTTTATGTCTTTTGTGCTTAAAGGGGTCATATAATGTTGCTAAAAAGAACATTATTTTGTGTATTTGGTGTAATGCAATGTGTTTATGTGGTTTAAGTTTCAAAAAACACATTATTTTCCACATAATGTACATTATTGTTGCTCCTCTATGCCCCGCCTTTCTGAAACGCGTCGATTTTTACAAAGCTCATCGTTCTGAAAAGCGAGGTGT
>NW_015539837.1:89232-99705 GCF_001515605.1 Sinocyclocheilus anshuiensis | reverse complement strand
TTGAACTGTTCTGGAACAGTGTTGTAAATACAACTTAACCACTGATTTCTAGTCGTGTCCTCTTTTGGAAGACCAAACAAAGTAGTTTTGCTTTCACAACGAAATGCACAGCGACTCCACAACATGGCGGCAGCGGCGGCAACAACAATACTACAGGGAGAATCAAAGTTACGCCTTCTTTCTTTGCGTGAACATTTGGGCGGCGTTATGCAAATCTTCCTACACAGTGACGTAGACATGTGGGGGCGTGTTTAAACGAGGCGTTTTAGGAGGGCGTGGACAAGTCTTAACTTTTATAAAGAATATCTCTTTGGGTTTGAGACTTTAGTCTTTGCAACTTTAGGGATCTTATCTATGCACGAACAGCTTGTAACTCTCCAAAGAGAAAGGAAAATTTTAAATTGCATCATATGACCCCTTTAATTTATTTGATTTAAAAAATCAGTAAGATGGTAATATTGTGAAATATTACAATTAAAAATAACTGTTTTCTATTTTAATATATATAAAATGGTAAAGTTTTCCTATGATGGCAAAGCTGAATTTTCAGCAGTCATTTCTCCAGTCTTCAGTGTCACATGAGCCTACAGAAATCATTCTGATGTTAAAATTTAAAGGGATCACCCAAAAATGAAAATTCTGTCATTAATTACTCACCCTCATGTCATTCCAAACCCATAAGGACTTCGTTCATCATCTGAACACAAATTAAGATATTTTTCTGACCCTCCATAAACAGCTAAACCACTACCATGTTCAAGGCCCAGAAAGGCAGTAAGGACATTGTTAAAATAGTCCATGTGACATCAGTGGTTCAACCATAATGTTATGAAGCTATGAACTGTGAGGTGTCTGTCTTCGACACGTGTTCAGGAGGGTACCACGATGCATGCGTGTGGTGCTGCTGATGAGCTGCCATTCTGACATAGAACGTCCATCTCTCTTAGGTCGTCATCTGCATATTCTGGTTCGAAAAGTAAGGCTGGGCAAAAAATTGCAAGTCATCCTCTGTCGAAATTTTCAGACATGTTTACGAAGACTGTTTCGTCTGCTTGTAAACAAGGCACAGCGCATCTGGGTTCTATGTCAGAATGCATGTGTCATGGTACTCTTGTGAACGCATGGCGAAGACTGACACGGAAGATAAGAAATTGTTATTTTTGTTTTCTCGCGAAAAAAAAGTATTCTCGTAGCGTATTTACGGTTGAACCACTGATCACATGGACTATTTTAATGATGTCCTTACTACCTTTCTGGGCCTTAAAAGAAGTAGTTCCGTTGCTGTCTACGCATTTCATCAAAAATATCTTAATTTGTGTTCCGAAGAGGAACAAAGGTCTTATGAGTTTGGAATGACATGAGGGTGAGTAATTAATGAAAGAATTACAATTTTTGTGCGAAATAACCCTTTAATACTTTTACTCGCACATTAGACACCTTAGATTGATTCTAATTTTAAAAATGCGTTTTTAAACGGTCTTGTTAATCAAATAATCAATTCAATTCCACACGAGCATTGAGCATGAAATCAGCGTATCAGAATGGTTTCTGACGGATCATGCGACACTGAAGACTGGAGTAATGGCTGCTGAAAATTCAGCTTTGCCATCACAGGAATACATTACATTTTAAAATATACAAAAGAGAAAACATAAACTGTTATTTTAAACGAGTTACTTTGACCACTACAGTGACAAAGCTGCATGTACCAATGAAAGCTGCACGTCACTTGACTTTGACCATCTATTCTCAGTATCACAGCTACAGCGGCAAGTATCGGAGCAGCTGGAATCCCTCAGGCTGGTCTTGTTACCATGGTTATCGTTCTTACCTCAGTGGGTTTGCCTCCAGATGATATCTCACTTATTGTAGCTATCGACTGGATCCTGTAAGTACAATCCACTTAAATACTACAGCATATACACCACAACAAAAGTAACTCAATGAGTGTCAATCTCACGCATCTTTTTCATCAGGGACCGATTTCGAACAATGATCAATGTGCTTGGAGATGCATTAGCAGCAGGAATCATGGCTCATTTGTGCAGAAAGGACTTCCAGAAAGACATGCCATCCTCAAGCAAGTCAGAGAGAGTAAGATATATCCACCATGTACTCATTTACATGTCTATATTCCTAATTAGGAAATAAGCAAGTATTGTACAGTAGACAATAATAGGCCCCGGTCAAAAGTATCCTATTTTTACAGCTGCATAATATCTGTATTTTGTGACTTGCGGCGAGATACCATGATATCATTCGGAAACCAAAGCGTGCAGAGCTTTTCCACGTCTGAGGTTCCACTTCTGGCAAACAGGGACTACATCTTAGAGGTTGTCGGCGATCAGGTGATTGAAAGGCCGACTGCCTGTTATAACCTCTGCCAAGTCTAACTTTGACAGACGATACCAAGCAGGAGCAGAAGTTGCCTTGACTTCACAAAAACCTTCCCCCTTGTCCTCCCCTTTATTCCACATTTGTGCCATTCTGTCTTTTTACATCACAGATATTACGGTTACCCAAAGTGTCGCCTTTGGTGAACTTGAAAAATTTGAGAACATTTGGGTGCTTTTGACACCTTAACTTGGGGGTTTTGTAAATTATAAAAACGTTTTTTTTTTTATGTTCATCTTCTAGAATTGCCTTAAAATGCAGTAGTTAATGACAGACCACAATAATAAAACCACATCCAAAAGGGAAACATTACACAAGTAGTAAGTCGACTGGGGCTCCAGATATGGATCATCAGTTGCCTTGTCATACAGTGTACGGTGACAACAAAATATGATTTGTAATGACTGTAAGAATAGAGATTGTGTCATGCTTCATTATGTTCTTAGTGCACAATTCCTCTGTTCAATACATCTGTTTGGATAAGTCGCTGTACATTGTCATTACCAATTGTTTATTTTCTTAATAAAAAAGTGAAAAAATTAACATTGTGTTATTCATACTGTAAAAGAACAGGAACTACTGGTTACTGGTTTATAATTTAAACCTAAAATGTGTGGAAAATAGTTTAAAATTGGAAATCTTTATGAAAGATTGACCCTATATTAATTTCAGTTCACTAATACCAAGACACAAATTTCCAGATTTGCAGTGATGCCCGATATTTTATTTCACATCTACATGTTAGACAGTAGCTCATAACAGATGTTCACTGTAGAATCAAAAAGTATTTCATTAAAAAATTAAGACAAACTCATCAATATCGACACATACAACTGTACACAGTAAGCTAAATAAATAAATTCCACACATTGAGTAATCTTCCAGTATTTCCTACATAAATTAAGGCTTAAAACAAGCAACCATCCAGTAACTTCTACTTGATATTTCGTACAACTGGCATCTCTGTTGACTTGCTGGGCGATCTTTGAAACATCAGGATATCAAAAAAGATGGACAGGTAAAAGGTTGCTATAATTACTACTGATTATTACGAAATCACTTTTAAATATTGCACATATGCCAAAACGTGCACAAAAAGAGAATGCCAAGGTTAAGTGTTTCATACCAAGGACATGTAACCAACAATGGCTGTAAAGCTGCTAATAGGTTCACATTAACCATAAAGTAACAGATGACACTGGTTGATCCAAGTATAGTAAACTGCTGCTTATTACAAACTTGACGAGATAGAATATAGTGTGTCACTGTACAAAAACAGACAATTAGGATTAAATGTAAGTCACCAATAATATAAATATATGCACACACACACACACACACACACACAATACCAACCTTAAGTCTTGTAGTAGAGGGAGCATAAGAACAGTCCAATTAGGATTAAATGTAAGTCACAAATAATATAAATATATGCACACACACACACACACACACACACACACAATACCAACCTTAAGTCTTGTAGTAGAGGGAGCATAAGAACAGTCTGTGCTGAAAATGATCAAAAATCTTACGAGGCATCTTGGAAAATTCATGGGTTTGTCTAACTACAGGAGAACCTATGTGGGGTTTTACAAGCTGCTATCTGGAAGACCTCAGGGGAGTCAAAGCTGAGGGGCATGACTGTACAACTGTAAAGCCCTGTTCACACCAAGAACGATAACTATAAAGATAACGATATTAGCGTCCACACCAGCGAACGATATCGTCTGTTTTTTTCTAAGCACAAGCTCATCTGCCACATTAAATTCTCAAGCTCGTAATATAGGATGGATTCTGATTGGGTATCTGTGTTTTTATCGTTCGTCAGCTGGAGAAAAATTTGTTCTGAATGTGATTCCAACGATATCGTTTCTCTGTGCCTTCATCGTTATAGCTGTGTTGTGGACTCTGCTATTCTTTAATATTGAAAACTATTTTTAAAACTATATCTTTATCGTCCTTAGTGTGAACGGGGCTTAAGACTATGAGTGAGCCTGCTGTCCTGGTTCTAGCTTCACCATTGCTCATCAATGAGCTCTACAGCTGAAAACCTCTGGAACAAGTTGAATATGAACCACCAAGGAAGGCTAAATAAACAGCAAACCAGTGACCAAATCAAAGTCAACCGCTGTCAGATAGTCAAGTTGTATACTTACGATTTGGTCCGATGCCTGAAATATGAATACTAAAAGCCCTCAAAATACTTGATTAAAATCATGAAATGTGGTTATCTAGTATTTCTCATGAGGTCTTTGCGGTCTAAAAACTCAGTTGACCGCATCTGTAAATATGGACATGGTCTTATGTTGACTTATACCGCACTGCACCTATAAATGGATAAATTAAAGAACTGATTAAAAGATAAAATAAAGAAACAAAACAAAAAGTTGAGCAAAACTAAATAAAATTTAATGATGGTAAATGCCATGTGAAACAAAACGAAAGATTTCAAAAGGAACACAAAAGCAAAAAAAGAAAAGAACAAAACACAAAAATATCACAAGGCAGTCTTAAAAAGCATATGCATTAGTACTGGATATCTATTTTCAAATAACCAAACTAAACTTAAAGTATGTTTTAGCCTAGAGAAACAAAATGAAAGAAAACGTAAATCATAAACATAGGATGCTGATGCTCAAATGTGATTACATTTTTACATAAATACTCGGTACCTAGTATTCAGATGTCCAAATCGTTTTGGAATATGCTTAGGGATGTGCAACCTGCACCTCTGCTGGGGGAAACTAAACCTTCTATTCATGTCTTTGGTCCTTCTTAGTTATCAGTCTATTCAGAGGGTCCCTTACAAAACATTAACAAGTCAGTTAAAGATTTTCCCCTCACTGAACACTTTGCTTTCTTTACAATTATGTCCTTTTCTCAATGAATCACTCAGCATGCTGCATTTAAAACTCAGATTTCAATAAACAAACGAACTGTTGTGAGATGGATCGTGAGATTCCTGCCAAACCAAAAAGTGCTACATTATTGAGGGCAAAGAGGAAAAATTACATCAAATTAAGGCATCATAAATACTAAAGAGCCATGTAGGATGTAGATACTGACAAAAGAAAGACAAAAATCTGAGTTTTAAATCCAGCTTCTGGTGAATGAGGAGTCTGACCACATATGGCACATAGCGACAATATCAGGCTAACATCAGAGACACAAATTTGTATCAAATGCGAAATTGGTCAAATATTGGGATAAACCAGACAAAAAGTGTTTTGGGCGTCTAAAACACTTGCATTTGAAGCATCCAACAGCTTGAATCTTAAAAGAAACGAAAAGAAACAGTCAAACAGATGTCTAAACGTGACTTAGAAACATGAACATTTGCAAAGACTTGATTACACTAAAAAAATAATAGTTTTTCTTTTTCAAAACAGCCAATTTCTCTGGCTTCTCAGATAACACCTCTCCTTCATTTTCCTGGCAACCCTGCTTTCTACTTGTGCGACTTGCTCGTTTTGAACGACACTTGTAAAATCTTGTCCCCGAGGCGGTAGCCGTTGAGGCTGGCGATAGCCATGGCTGCCTCTTCATAGTTTGGCATGGTAACAAACCCAAATCCTTTGCACTTGTTGGTGTTGAAGTCGCGGATCACTTTGACATTTGTGACAGCACCGAAGGGCCCAAACATCTGCCACAGAATGCCCTCATCTGCATCCTGGCCCAGGTTGTAGACGAAAATACACCAGCCTGACGAGGAGTTTCCAGGCATGTTAGCGCCAGACATGCCACTCATGTGGTCCACACTCATTGGAGAGAACCTGAGGACAGGAAATCACATCTTTTAGATCAGATACGCACACAAAGTTTCATTGACTGAAAGAATTTTCATTTTTGGGTGAGAGATCAGTTTAGGAATGATGTAGTAACCAAGCAAATAGAGAAGCACAACAGCTGACACATTCACCTGAATCTCTGGGCCTGGTGGTGGACGGGCCCCCCGAAGCGGCGAGGCTGTGTGTGATAAACCGGTGGAATAATTTGTGAGTTTTTCACTTGGTTGGGACTGGCAGCGAACTTTACAGTGATTGGCTCTGCAGCGCCTGGCGGCTTCTGCCCATTCAAGTCCTTAATTGCGTCCTCGGCCTCTGCTCTTTTGTCAAATCGAATAAAAGCCACACCACGAGAGAGTCCTGCAATAAGGACAAAATGTAAGCATTTAAATGCACTCTACGACAAGTAGTGCGAAAGACTATGAAGAGAACTATGCTCGTCTACTGACCTGACGCTTGATCGACGAGGACACGTGAGTTGATTATTCTGCCATAACGTGTAAACATTTCTTCGACGTCCTTCTGTGTCATTGTTTTAGGCAGCCCGCTGATGTAAAGGTTGGCATCCTTTATGGTGTCAGAGCTTGGCCTGGCATATGACACCTGTTAGGAAGAGCAAAGTTAAAAGATCAGATCTTGAAGAAACACCTCCCCTAGAGGGGAATCATTAAAAAAAAAATATATACATTTAAAAAAATGTAGAAAAAACTTTTGCTACTTTTTTTTTTTCTCAATTTTTTCTAAATAAGGAAAACCCCCAAATTGTTGAAAAATGTATTTTTACCATGTTTTTTCCCCTTAAAAATATTAAATAAAACTATTTTATAGAAATAGAAAAATTAGGAAATTTTCTATACAATTCAAACAGCATTAAAGCAACCTGTAAAAACCATAGATAATAAAATTGATAAATCTAAATATTGAAAAGCCAGATAATACGGCCACAACCAAGATGCCATCAGGTCTGAGCAATTCAACAATTGAATTTGTTCTCGCTGCCTTGGTCTCAAAACTGGCGGTCTGAAGCAATGACACATGTAACTTTACACAGGAGCACCTTTTGTCACATTACCTTGATAGTTTTAGACTGTAGTCTCAGTCCATTGAGAGTACTGATTGCTCTTTCTGCATCACTAGGGTTAAGATAGTTAACAAATCCGTACCCTAAACTGTGGCCTAGAGAAAAAAAAAAAGGAAAACAATAAAACAAACAAAACAAAAAAAAAAGTTGAAGCGTTCCAAATACAAAGGAAAAAAACATCCTAGTATCAAGTGGTAAACTTCTGGGAAAAAAATGTATGCCACCAAACAAATAAATCCGCATTGACTTACATATATGTGGGAAAGGCCTCAGAAAGGAAACTAAAAATAAGTCGTTTTTTTGGTCAACACTGAAATGAAGGCTACATAATTGTAAAGAAACAATTAAGTGCGTCTGAAGTCACAAATCTTTTAAAAACTTTAGTAACATCATGGCTACAGGCAAACCCCACAAATAAATGCACTGCGTCTCTAAACCAATGAAGACAAAACATTTTCTCAAATCTTCCTCTCAACATTGTTTTTTTTTTGTCTGATTTGAAAGCAGTGAGCCAAGTGCTAATAAATACTTGCCTGCTACTTTGTCCCGAATAAGTTTAGCAGACTCCACCTCCCCAATGCTGCTGAAGAGACTACGCATCTCATCTTGGCTCATATTCTGAGGCAAGTAGTTGATGATGAGATTTGTTTTGGGATCTTTAGGCTCATCGGCCATGTGATCTTCGTAACCGTTCGACATGTCATAGACCTCCTGGAAATAATAAAAACAAGTTTCTGTGAAGGTTATACACAGTAAAAGCAGAAATCAACATTTAATTGGACTATTTAATGCAAACTCATTGTGCACTCATTTAAAACCTGGGAAAATGCAGTAAATGGTTTTATGCTTTACTTGCTGTTGATACTGGATAGTTTTCTGCATACAGTTGTGTAAAGAGTCTCAAAATTAGGCCTAAATCTTGCTTTTCAATTACTAAAGCTGGCAAGCCAGTAATAGAATGACAATCATGCAATTAAAGAAAATTATATATATATATATTAGGGATGCACCGATATGAACATTTTGGCCGATACCGATAATTCTTTATTTTTGAAAGCCGATAACATATGTTGGCCGATAAATCTATATCCTAAAACCCACATCCCAAACACTTCAACATAAGCAGCCTAGTTTGAAAGGTGTACGTTTTAAAAATAAGTATCGGGCCGATACCGATAACAGAAAAAATTAGCATTTATCGGCCGATACGGTGGCCGATATATCGTGCATCCCTAATATATATATATAAGACGACAGTATCGTGTATCGACGATAGACAGAGATATCGCCTGTGACTGATGCCTTTGACGATAGCAAGACGATTATTATTATTATCAGGCTAGTAATACTATCTAATTAATATAGAGAATGGGAATCAACGTCATGCCGCGTTGGATTCCACCATGTTTTAGGTCACGCTCAGGAGCACACTGTCTAAACACACGCAAATCACCATAGAAAAAGCCGACCGTTTACTATTAATATTTTTTTTAAAACCATCTAACATACTCTTAGAATAAAATGGACTAATATGTAAATCTCTTTAAATTAAAAAAAATTTTAAAAAAAATCGCTCTGTGGTTTGTCTGAGAGGCTGCAAATATTCATTATTCAGTCTCCTTCACTACAGTGGTACTGGTTTAGGCTAACTGCTAACACTTTGGTTAGAGTAGCAAAATCATGGCTAAGGGGAAAATGCATAACTAGATCTCAAACAGTGGATCATTTATCATTGTTATATATTGTCATATTGCCCAGTAAAACTGCTCAGTGTAAAGAATTAAGCCATTATAGAGGTAACAGAACTTACTAGAAGCTGCTTTGAAACGATGTGTATTGTGGATGCTATGCAAATAAATACCTTGACTTGAATGAACCAAGTTGAAGATTCTTACTATTAGAGATGCCGAACAACGATGCATGCGATCAAATAAATTAATGAAAGAAACTTAATCCATGCAAACAATCCATGTGGCTGGGTATCAACGAGCTGCCGCAAGATAACGTTTCCATGGAGAAGTCTCCCAGATGGCAGGGCTTGCATGGCTTATGTGGCCGCCGCCTGATGAGCTGCAGCTGTGACCGATCAGCCTGTGATGAGGACGGCCAGGTGTTCCTTGCTTGTTTCCAGGGCGACGCTGATGAAGCTTCGGGACGCTCGTCACACCATACCGAGTTTCAGTTTAACTTTCATCCGAGTTCCGTAGTGAATGTGTTGGAATGATTAACGCTTACTGTATCAACATAGCGTTAATCAAAAGCAGAGGTATTTAATGCAGACATTGATAAGGGCTATGGTATAGCCCTTATCAATGTCTGCAGGAATTACCTCTGCTTTTTCAGCTTTCCAATGCTGAAAAAAGCAAATTTTTCACACCGACCGTGCAAAGGGCTGTGGCAAATGATGTTAACCACTCCAACGCGATCTGAAGTAGAATAATATAAACATTAAATAATATCAAATGTCTACATTCACTAGGGCTGTGCAATATATCGAAATATCACAAATGTACATATCGCAATATGCATATCGCTACAGCTTGCAATATTTGGGGCCATGAACAAAAGACAGAGAAAATCACTCACTGCTCTTACCTAAATAACTTTTGTAATCGTTGAATTCACTGGCAGATGAAGTGGAGCGTGAACAGAGAAATATATGAAGCGTATTCCATGCTAAAATCAAAGACGGTCTATCCGAACATCTTGAGCTTTGAGCGTCTCACACGGCGGGTGACCCACGTGACGTCAACGTCTTGAAATTTGCTGGTGTTTAAATATTTAAGGAGCCAAGCTGCTGTGTAAAGACTATAAATGGACATTACAAGCATTACAATGTGAAGATCTAGTCAGGGTTCTCAGTCCCGCTCCTGGAGGGCCAATGTTTGTTTTTAACTCCGCCCAATTTGTTTTCCTTTCCTTTCATAATGTATAGAGTTCAAGTTACCTCTGAGTGTTACAATTATAGGATATTTGTAATGGAAAATGTAAATTTAAATACAGAAATACAGTGCCATTTTGAATATTGCATTGCCATTTTGCATATTGCATTTTAAATTGAATTTTGCTACCTATATGCTTCCATATTCAGACGAGTCATCACTGAAACAGCAGAGTTCTGTTTTTCAGCACGCGCTGACTGAATTCTGACTCGCAAATGCTATTATAAACAACAAAGTGCAGATGTACGTGCGATGTAAGTATAAGAGA
>NW_015539837.1:85342-89122 GCF_001515605.1 Sinocyclocheilus anshuiensis | reverse complement strand
AATAACTGAGGAAATGTAAGCATTATAATTAGTAACTTACGATGTTTCTATTAATTTGTTATCATGTTAAATACAAATTCAGTCATATTAAAAACATTAGGCCACTTTTAGCCTTACACTGGAGTTGGTTCACTTTCTCGCAATGAAATGAAGTAAATAATTACATAAATTAGCACGATAATATCGTGTATCGACGATCTCACTGTATCGTGATACGTATCGTATCGTGACTTTGCTGGTGATACACAGCCCTAGAAAACAGATTTTTTTTTATTTTATTCATTTACAAACTTAATTCCACATTCCCACTTTAGATGAAACAAATAAACAAAATCATCATGCCTCCGACAAAAAGTGGAAGAAATAACAACCTAGCCATAATAAAATATCTTCAACCAGAAACAGGGACAATATTGCATTTCAGAGCATTTTCTACCTGTTATTAAAATGTAACCTACAAAATAATACTTAATAATAATTTAATAATAATAATAATAATAATTTATGCAGACGCTTTTATCCAAAGCGACTTACAGTGCATTCAGGCTATACATTTTTTTACCAGTATGAACAAAAATGTTACAATCTGACTTTAACCAGTTTGTTCATTAACTATGAGTGATAAGAATATATACCAGGCTAAGACAGTAAAAACTAAAACAAATGTGAGCAAAAAGACCAATACAACTGTCAACAATACACTGTACTGCTGTTATTTTACATGCCATGATCAACACTGCCTCCAATGGAGTCTAGCTGAAACTGCACGTGACCAATTTATTTGCCACAAAAAAATAAAATAAGGTAGCGTACATTAAAATAAAAAACGGGTCTCAGATGTCTAACAGCACCTCATCGAGGCATTTTTGGTGAAAGATGAAGAAAATGATCACTCTGGTGACCCGTGATTATTCTGATATCGGACAGTGAGTCCCATTCATGTTAGAAGAGAGGTCTTATTGTGTATTCCACACGGGTAGCCAGTCAACCTTCAAGGCTGAAACAAACAAGCATTATTACTGACCCTCCTACAACCCAACATTGGAGGTTTTGATAAACTGGTCTGAATCGCTCATCGACAATTCAGGTCGCTCTACTTCCATCGTGAGCTGGTCCCTACAAGCAAGGTTAAACTTTGCAGCATTTGCCAGGTCAAATACCTTCGACTGACTTTATGCAACACCTAAGAAGATGTCTAGTGCATCTAGTTAAAAGCCTACCTCAGATGAGAGCATTAAACCTTAAGTATGGCTTGCTTATCACACAGACTACAGCACTACATGGACGAAAACAGCCTACAAGCACTAAACACTACTGACTCCAGCTTACAGATTCAGTATAACGATAAATAAATGGTTTAAAATCCACATTCAGTCCCTGTTGGACGCAAAATCTACTCACTTTTAAGTATCTAACGTGTCCCCTTCTGACTGCCATGAAGAGCCGTCACAGATCCCGACTCTGAACCAAAAACAAAAACAAAATAAGGTAATAAAAATACACGCTGACGAGAAGGGGTTGTAGGGAAGGCAAAGGCAGGTTTGGGGGTTCAGAGTAAAATAAATAAACTAAAATAACAGAAGGCCAAAAAGATGAGCCACCTTCTGATATAACCTGTGGAAAAAAAGAATGACAACCATCGGCCATTAAGAGTGGTTTAGATTCAGCGTGTATTTTTAGCACCTCACTTTGAGTCTGTCCTGCCTTCACACAATCTCCATGTTGATATTACATACATGGTGTACTTGTTACATTACATATTTTATTTTTGAATGTGTTTGTTTTCATAAATGGAAAAAAAACACCAACATTTAAAATACTACATGTGTAGTTATGAGTTTAAAAGCAAACTTTTCTGTACTGCACTATTCATAAAGGGACCATTCATCTAAACATGAAAAATTTGTTCACTTTTAATTATTTTTAAACACAAATCAACATGTCATAAAATCTACCTAATTCTGTAAAACTATTTTCGCCTGCACAAATAATAATAATGATTAAAAAATAAAACAAAATGGCCGATTAACTTTAAACCTAAACTATGACACACTGCAAACCTGTCCAAATATTTGGTGCAACAACTTATTACAACTAATTTATTCATCTAAACATGAAAAATTTGTTCACTTTTAATTATTTTTAAACACAAATCAACATGTCATAAAATCTACCTAATTCTGTAAAACTATTTTCGCCTGCACAAATAATAATAATGATTAAAAAAATAAAACAAAATGGCCGATTAACTTTAAACCTAAACTATGACACACTGCAAACCTGTACAAAATATTTGGTGCAACAACTTATTACAACTAATTTAGGGTGACCATACGTGCCATTTTCCCAGGACGCGTCCTGGCCAGGATTTGTTTTGGCTTTGTTTTCCTGTTTTCTTGCTTGCTGAAGGTAATGATCGAAAAGTAGTTTGACCAATAACATGCAAGCATTGTACATAATGGACCAATCATTGCGTGTGAGGTGGGATCTACGGTCAAAGCGATGCAATTACGCGTACATATTAGGTGTGTTCGACTTAAAAGCAGTGCGGCTCAGACCGATCAGTGTTTGACATCAAAGTACCTCGAGAGCGTTTTGAAAGCATAACTGTCTGTATGGTACTTTGATGTCATACACCGATCGGTCTGCACACGCAAACAAAGCCAAAACCTAGATATTTTAGGCAATATAGAAATCCTGGCCAGGCCGCGTCCTGGGAAAATGGCACGTATGGTCACCCTAAACTAATTGATAGCATAGAGGTCGAAGAACATCTGTTTAGAGGATAGTTCCGTATAATTTCCCACATTTCTTTTATTAATTCACAGCAAAAATATTTGCATTTATACAAATGTCAGATTTGGCGGTTAATCTTATTACACTTGATGTCTTAAAATGTACTATTGCCATAAATACTACACTGTTCAAGCTTTTGTAGGCTGTTGGAAAAACTGAATAAAAGACATTTGTAATTCTGCCTAGTCGTGGGGGCGTGAAATTTACAACTACCCCGCAGCAGGACATCGCTCTCCCGGTCATGCTTGTCTGGATTACCTCGCCATTGTTACGGTTTCGTATCTTAGCTACAGAACAACAACCTCGCGGCATTACACAGCATGCTTGTAAAGAATCATCGATTCAAATATAGGTCCCAGAATAAAATAGCACACAACATGAGGCCTCGTTCCCCACACACCGTCCCCATATTTTCGCGATGACTCACTCTGTAAATCCCATGCAACTCGCGAGTTCAAACTCGAGCAGGCTGCGCTAAGGGGCCTAACTCAAATAAAGCCAGGCCTCGAACACCGAGTGGATTTATAAACGTCGCTAAATCCTAATAAACAAGTTTAGCAAAATCAAACGTTTAAATGTATATCTGGCGCCTTACCAACTTCAGCGTCTCTCCGATTCTGCAGTAGAACGAACGCACGCGGAGCTTTAGCAAAACGTGGCTTTTTGGCGCTGCGCTCTCGTGACACAAAAAACACGCCACTAGGGAACTCTCACTCTGCCGAGGAAGCGGAAGTCTTAACCCCTCCCACTTTCATAATCCATTCAGATTCAGATCAACAATCACTAATAATAAAATCAGACATTTTATTCGATTGTATCAGCTTTATTGTGCAAAGTAAAACGCCCTTGCTTTGCGTGCATATACAATATTCACTGAAGAACAGGTATTGTGATGAGACACACTAGTTTGTAGAAATTTAAGAAGTTAACTGAATAATATATCAAAGTAATTAACAGTGAAATATGTATATATGTATATATATA
>NW_015539837.1:52588-85177 GCF_001515605.1 Sinocyclocheilus anshuiensis | reverse complement strand
TTTTTGTTTGTTTTTTTAAGTGCAATCATTCAGAAGAAAAGTCACAAGAATTCAGTTCCATAAGTGCCTTTTTATTCTTGGTCAAGGATTCGATACTCTTGTGGGGGTTGATGCCTCATTAGCTGTGCCACTATAATCCAAGACATTACCTGAAGACA
Organism: Sinocyclocheilus anshuiensis; assembly: GCF_001515605.1. Classification (NCBI taxonomy): domain Eukaryota; kingdom Metazoa; phylum Chordata; class Actinopteri; order Cypriniformes; family Cyprinidae; genus Sinocyclocheilus; species Sinocyclocheilus anshuiensis. The sequence goes on along the minus strand of NW_015539837.1, from coordinate 85,019 downwards.
GAAAGGTCAAAGATGACGTTATAAATCTTGTAAAAGATCAGGGCATAAATTAATTATAATTAAAGTCACAGAACTCACCAGTAAAAAGAGAACCACTAAAGATGTTATAATGATGACGTGCAGTGAAAGTAGTAATTTCTTCTCAAGTTTAACTTGACAACCCTAGAATAGAAAAAAAAAGTGGAATCTTGCTCAAAACACTGGGATACAAACCTAATTTAAATGAATTAACAAATGAATCTTAATTTAGTAGTGTTGAAACCTTTTTAAAGAAATATTCAAATTTTCCATTTTTAAGATCTACTGACAGACATCTGTAACCATTATATGTTTGTATTAATATTATAGTAATTGCACAATTGTCAAGACATTTGCTTGTTTGTTTTTACACACTGAGGTACAAGATTAAATTATTTTTCTGTTGTTATTTAATTTAAAATAGCTAAAATTGCATTTAACCCATAATACTCCTTTTATGTCGCAATAAAATGGAAGCAGTCTATATCTTTTTATCCATATTGTGACATACATCCAAGTGTTACAGATTATTACATTTTTACTACATTTCTCATCAGCTAAAAAATAATTACAAATGAATGAATCATTCACAGTGAGATACATAAAATTAATTTAGAAAATATACAGGGTGAATTTTCATTTCATGTTAACTGTAATGAATGGTATAGCCTTCTGTAAAATCAAGCAGGAAAATATTAATATTATATCTAATAAATATGGTAGCTCAAATGTAATTAGTATCTGTACCTCATTATATAGCAGCTGGGGTGAGTCTAAAGTTCCATTGCAGGAGTGAAAGTTTTTGTTGCAGCAGCTCAGAGGAACTTCGTATTTCCCACTATGATTAAACCAGGGTGTTTCCAACCAGTCTGTGTAGTTCTTAACACCACAACACCGCAACTGTAACAAAAAAGTGTAACAATCTGATTTTGCCAAATATAGAAATCCTAGAGATTTCTGTGCAAATACCTCACGCTGAAGGGAATCTACTGCTTTGGAATCAGGATCTTGGCTGTTACCACTGTAGTTCTGAAACACATCTTTAAGGGGAGCCAAGTCTGCATCAAGCTAAAAAAAAAAAAGATGTTTAATGTCAAACCATTTCAATGTAACACACTTTACCTGCACATAGCCAAATACCATAAAGTTTCAGTTACCTTCCCTTTATGAGTATATGCCAATACAGCAGTAGTACCCACAATGCACCACACAATAATGAGAAAATACACAAACTGAAAGACAAGAAATTTACAAATATGAACACCACAGTCTATGAAATTATTTATTTTTAGCTAAAAAGAAAGACAAAGAATTTTTCCATCTTACTAATCCGTGTCCACATGAAGGTTTTTTGTTAGACACTGAACAGCCAGTGCATCCACTGATTAAGAGAATGACTCCTCCAGCAACACCCAGCTTTGCAGGGAGAATTATATAAAGGCTGCTAAAAAACACACCGTAAACTCTGTATTTATGCAGAAAGAATGAACCACCCAGACCTGTAATTCCAGCCAGCTGTAAAAAGTGGAGAATGAAGGTTAAAAACTAGGAACCAAAACAATCCATCGCTTGTCATGTGCCGTATGTGTCAGCAGTCATGTCCTTGTTACTGAAAAACTAAGGCTAGTTGTCTTTACTTTATTAACATTTCAGGGTCATTTATGAAAAACAACTTGTCCTGAGAACACAGTTCAACACGTCATTTAAAATCTACTTCAATCTAGCTTACTCTTGCCTGAATGTATGTACTGTCTGCTAGAGTGATTTAAGTGTGTTCACTTGTTTATCTAACAACATCAATTATAAAAATATGCTGATATTGGAATTTAGTTTATAGAATTCTCACGCTAATATAACATATTAGACATTCTTATGTTGTAAACCAACATACAAAGCCCCCTTTAGAGAAACGAAAACATGCAATTATATAAGTCTTTGTAACAAATGCATTCGGATTATGACAAACGAAAGAAGTGCATGATGATAACAAGACTCACCAACAAAATCAGAGAAGCAATCTTTAGCAAAATTCTGAAACCTCTTAGAGCCAACATGTCTCTGCCTTAATCGATTCGGCTGAGCGGGAGATAATCTATTAACACATATTTGAATCGCGGTTCTATCAAAGTCTCTCGGTCCAGTTCAACTTCAACAGTAGCAAACAAACACTGATATGAAAGCTGACTAAATGGGTTTAAATCGAAACCATACAAAACTGCGGAAGTGACCGAATTAACGAGTAAGCAAGCAGGGGGCGCTGTACCAAACAAATAAACCATTAAAACGATGTATAAATAAAGGGCAATGTAATTGACTTGTATGTATGTATGTATGTATGTATGTATGATAGATAGATAGATAGATAGATAGATAGATAGATAGATAGATAGATTTAGACTGGTAGATAGGTTTATAGATTTATTTTTTTATTTTTTTAGGACACATGAATTAATAATAACATATTAAATAGAAGCTTAATAATAAGCTTCAAAACGCATAAAAAAGGAAACTGGTAACCAAATGATTATATAACAATTATTGTTGAAAGGGAACGCAATTGCTATATTCGCAGCATATTGTTATAAAATATTATATCTATGGTGCAATCTGATAAATGCCAAAAAAGAAAAAAAAATCAAAGCTGTTTTTATTGGACGTCATTATTTTGCGACAAGTTGCATTTTGTCATTAGAAGTAAGATGGCGTCAGCATCAGAACATCAGGGTGCTCCAGACAGTGAACTGGACGAATTATTAGACAGTAAGGTTTGAAGATGGCTTAAATATTAAATAATCCACAGTTATAATGTGCAGATGTTTTATCTCTTTAATAATGTTACAGTTTAGTGAACTAGCGTTTCGGAAGCGGTTGTCACGGTGCAGTTGCTGCTACGCTATTAGTCCGGTGTTTACGCTAGTCTCAGTGATTGAAGTTTTAGTAACGTAAAAACATTAGATGTGCATCAGTTTATTAACTTAGATATCGTCACTCTGTCTTTTCTATAGTCACATAAAAACTCACACAAGTTATGTCCAACCAGGTTTTGTATCTAAACGTAGCTTATAATCGATGCTGCTGTGTTTGTACTGGACCACTAGCTAGTTTTGCTATTTATTCCTTGTGATTGGATGAAATCAGTCACATGATAATATACCATTAAAAACAGATATAGATATACCCTTGGTACTCCATTGTTAGTGTTTCCTCAACTGCAGGTGCTCTTGATGATTTTGACAAGACCAGTGTGCCTCCTGCGGCCCCCACTGCCCCTGGTCCAAGAACGACGAGTGATGAGAAGGTAATAAACACATTTTCATTTTGAAATCAAGCCAATAAAATGATCAGAATAACACTGTATTATCTTTTCACTATTTTGTAGGTGTTCTTCCAATTCTGCAGTGAGTTGGTTCCATCATTGCTGCTGGTTAATGTATTTGTTTTCTGTTCTTTTCACTCTCAGCCTCCTCTGTTGGAGGACAGTAAGATCTTCGAGTCTCTCTTTGATGGTGAGATGGCCAATCAAGCACGCAAGGAGTGGGAGAAAGCCATGGCTGAGTTAGCGCAAGAAGAACCTGAGCTTCTACAGCATTTTCATAAGCTGTCTGAGGCAGCAGGTAAAGTAGGTGAGTGATCTGAAATGGAGCATTTTATAAATGTTGGCTGAAGATATGCAAGTTTAGTTATTAGCCCACTTTCCAATTGTTTTGACTCTACTTTTTTAAATTTAGGCACAGATGTAGCTTCACAACAAGAGTTCACCTCCTGTCTTAAGGAGACCCTTAGTGGTTTGGCGAAAAATGCAGACAACCTCCAGGTAAACCCATTCGGAATTTCTGCTATTGAAATATAATTCAAGAAAATGGTGGTTTTAAAGATAAACTACCATTCAAAATGGGGTTGGTAAGATTTTGATGTTTTGATTTTAAATTTTGATCTTTCATTTTATTAATTTAAAGCATCCTTGTCCATCTTTACTGTTACATTTTATTAATTGAATGCATCCTTGTTGAATAGAAGAATAAAAAATCCTACTGACCCCACACATTTAAAAGGTAATGTATGACAGAAGCTTCGTAATTTAACTCTAAATGCAGAATGCAGGACTGGCTGGAGATGATCTGGTAAAGACCTTGGAGAACCTGGGATTGAATGAAAATGGAGAGGGAGGAGATGATGGCAATATTCTCCCAATTATGCAGTCCATCATGCAGAACCTTTTATCCAAAGAAGTTCTATACCCTTCTCTTAAAGAGATAACAGAGAAGGTGAGTTGCATCTGCATAACTGTCTTAATGACTGTCCTACTGTTCTGGTCCCAGTGAAGCTGGTAAATGCCTGCTATTAATTCAACATTTGCTTTCAGAAAATCTTGCAACACATTCCATTTAATATTGGGAAAAAAATGTACTAATATAATACAATTTGCATTTAGTACCCTGAATGGTTGGAGAGCAACAAGCAATCCCTTCCCACAGACCAGTTCATGCGGTATGAGCAACAGTACAAACTAATGGGAGAAATATGCAGCCAATTTGAGAAAGATGGAGACAAAGACAGCACGTTTGAAAACATTCTTGAACTCATGCAGAAGGTAGAATGCATGTATTTTTTAAAAGTAGTGCACTTATTTTAAAAAATAAATAATTTAGGGCGTTTTTTTCCATTCTGCTTACTGATAATGTGCCGATTTTTATTTTTTGTAATTAATTAAAATATTGCATCCTTTTTACTTAAAACACATAATAATATTACTTAATATAACCTTTCGGTAACGGCACTATAAATATTTTTGTTCATGGAAATAATGTCTTACCCCTCAGCTGCAAGACTTGGGTCAACCTCCAAAAGAGCTTGCTGGAGAGGCAGTGAGTATTTACCTTTCTTTCTTTCTTTCTTTCTTTTTTAAATAAAAGCTATGTTATATTTACATCATCAATCAATCTCTTGTTTTTTTTTTAGCCTCCTGGCTTGAATTTTGGCCCAGAATCTCTGCACCTTCCTGGAGCGCAAGGGGTCCCAGGACCAGAGCAGTGCTCAGTCATGTGATCTCAATGAGGTCAAATTAATGTACGTTTGAAAACGATACAATTTGGAGCTAATTATCTGTCTGAACCTGAGTTGGACACAGTTGATCATGCTCCCCTTTTAATGGAGTTTGCTTTTGAGTCTGCACTGAAACTGTGAACGTTCACTACATTAATTTTACTTCGTAGTTCTTGTCCACAGAGGTTCTTTTCATATTCATCCTTATTCCGTTCACTGTCCTCACTGTAGAGCAGCTCTTAGCGTTTTGAGTGAAGCTTGATATCTCAGTGTGCTGACAGCTTGGTAAAAATCAAAGTTTTCTGAATTTTGTAAAGGTTTTACACTTTTACTTCAAGCACATTTGACAGGTATTGCGGTGGATTGTGTTTTGAGTAAGTAGAGACAAATGGACAGGAAAGGTATTTACAGATTGATTGGTTTAATTTTATTTTTAAATCTCAGAAGATTGGTCAGGGTCAACAAATAGCTTCCATCAGATTGATGAAATTAATTTAATATACAGTGTAATGTCCATTTATTCTCACACTATATCATGTATGCTATTTCTGTGATCTGACAACTAATCTGTGACCAAAACGCATCTCTCAGATTCAGCATTTTCAAAAAACACTTCCGATATAGGCAGATATAGTGCAGACACTTCAGATATAGGCTGATAATATATTGATAATATCATTCTTTGACCCATAGACTGCATTTGTAACTGAGTAGAATAATTATCTCTCCCTTTGTCTTCTAATGGTTACTATATCTATCTGCATATAGAGAAGCTGAAGTGTTGCCATGTAAATTTTCCATCATTCCTATGGTGGTGCCTCTTTGTGATGTGTTATTTTCACAATAGTCCTAATTTGCCTTGAATATTGAAAGAATAAAAGAATATTGTTTCATAGTTTAAAATTAATACTCTGTATTAACATTTAAAGAACATGTTAAATCCCAGGATATCTCAAAAGTAGGTTAAAGTTTGCAGTCATTGCTTTTGAGGGGATGTTTACGTGGTTCTTTTATGCAAACATGTTTGAGTGCATGGAAATGGGATCCTTACACAGGATCAAATGTGGAGTTGGTTATCAGTTTGCTTTCTTGACACGTGGCATTAGCTATATCTTAGTATGGTAGTATGTAGGGCTGCCACTAACGACTATTTTTATTTCGATTAATCTATCGACTAATTTATCGATTAATCTAAACGATTAATTGCCCACAAAAAAATTGTTACAATTGTAAAGAACATTTTATTCAACTTGCAACTTTGCCATTCAGTAGTGTACCATAAAAAAGTATCAATATAAACAAGTCATTGACGAAATGTAAAACCAAAAGAGTAAAAATGTAAACAAACCGAATAAAAAGAAAATAATTACAAAAGTCTGAGAAAGTCAGCATGTGCTTAATGTCAATATATCCACATGTTCTGGGCTTCTGTTCATTACAGCTGTGAGTGCAACTACAAAGGGGGAAAAAATAGGTTCAATTAACCCCAAGAGTTGGGTTTTCACATTAAATAAATGCAATGTTTAGAGTCCACTAGAATCAAGTATTAAAATTGTATTATTAAAAGTTATTATTATTAAAAATTTTAAGTATTAAAAGTACTCTTAGAAATGTGTAAACAACAGATTTAAACAGACATTTCCAGCATGATGAAAAAAATGGAGGACTTCAGTAGTGAAACTCCAAATGAAATCCAAATTTCTATGAAATCCTTTTTTAAAGCAAAAGTAAAGTGCAACATAGAGTCCAAGAAGCAAGTGTCCATCTCATATTACAAATCACTGAAATCAAAGTTCAGTATTATAGTGTAAGAATGACAACATGTCCGCGTGTTCTGGTCTACTAATAATAAAATCTTATAATTAATAATACATTTTTGTGGTAATAAAAATAGATGTAGGTTAAGTGAACAATAGCCTTTAAATTAAGAGTTTTTCCAGGTTGTCAGTTGCTGGAACGGATGAGAAGGCACCACTGACAATTTTTTCATGTCCTCTAGCTTTATAAGCATGTTTAGTCAGTGCACATGTAAGCAAGCAGTGGACAAGAGCAGAACCAGTGCTATGCCTTCGGTACTAGTGGTGTCTGATTAGCTGCTAGTACTATTCTCAATAGCTGGTACACTATTTAAAGTGGATAATTATTCTCATTTAACATTTGTTAATTTTTTTTAGCAGATTTGTGAAATATGATATGTGACATTGCATTTTAGAGATGTATTTTGGTTTAACTGAAGCTGGGTTCAATATTAAGCCTTGACGTGCTTGTCTTCTGGGCTAGTAAATCAGTCATTCATCATGTCCCAAGTAAAAAAAAACATGTTGTCCGGAAAGAAAAATAATTTTTTTGTAGCGTAAATGTCATTTATTCTGAATCGGTATACTTATGTGTTCTCTTAGTTTTTTTCTGTTAGTTTTTACTTAAATTTGTGATATCTGCCCTCTTAAATTGATTTTCAGGGCATTTTTTGCTTCTATAAATGGACATTTTTATCCTAACCTTATTAAGAGCATGCCTCATCTCATTTAATGTCAAATTCTGAACTTTTATCAATAAATTCAATTAGAATAAGGTACAAATAGGACTGTTACCAATCAAATAAAATTAGATAGATCTAGGGCTGCCACTAACGACTTTTTTTTATTTATTTATTTTTTATTAATCTATCGACTAATTTAACGATTAATCTAAACTATTAATTTCCCACAAAAAAATTAACAATTTTAAAGAACATTTTATTAAACTTGCAACTTTGCCATTCAGTAGTGTACCATAAAAAAGTATCAATATAAACAAGTCATTGACGAAATGTAAAACCAAAAGAGTAAAAATGTAAACAAACCGAATAAAATTACAAAAATTACAAAAGTCTGAGAAAGTCAGCATGTGCTTAATGTCAATATATCCACATGTTCTGGGATTACAGCTGTTACAGCTGTGAGTGCAACTACAAAGGGGGAAAAAAATTAGTTTCAATTAACCCCAACAGTTGGGTTTTCACATTAAATAAATGCAATGTTTAGAGTCCACTAGAATCAAGTATTAAAATGTTATTATTAAAAGTTATTATTATTAAAAATTGTAAGTATTAAAAGTGAAATGTGTAGATTTAAAATTTAAACAGACATCTCCAGCATGATGAAAAAAATGGAGGACTTCAGTAGTGAAACTCCATCCAAATTTCTCATATTACAAATCACTGAAATCAAAGTTCAGTATTATAGTGTAAGAATGACAACATGTCCGCGTGTTCTGGTCTACTAATAATAAAATCTTATAATTAATAATACATTTTTGTGGTAATAAAAATAGATGTAGGTTAAGTGAACAATAGCCTTTAATTTTACTTAAAATACATATATAATAGCAATGAGGCAATAATAATTAGTTAAAATAAAGTATCAAAAGCAAGAAATCATATGGTTTTATTGAACAAAACTCTTAAAATACTGTATTATAATGTAATAGAGCCACTGATCTATATAAAATTATAAAATATAATCTATTATAGATCAGTGAATAGAGCCAATGTACAGTACGCATTACAACAAAGGCCTGCAGAGGGCGCCAATGGCCTGACGATTGTTTTTACACATTACTGTGCGATCTAATACTTGTTTAATATTTACCAAGCATCATTTAAATCAAATGTCCACTTAATCTTTAATATTTTGCCATTTCTTTAGGACAGAAATGCTATAGCCACTGTAATTTAATTAATATGTGGACATCGAAACGTGTAAACTCAGAGTGAATGTTGGAACTTTTATTTTGAAACCGCGAGATAATGATTCTCCTGTGTTTACGTGGATTTCTAAATGATTTTGATTCAAATCTGGTGAAATGGCGCACGTTGCGTTCCCAGATGAACGTTATAATAAACCCAAACTCACAACAACATGCACAGATTGAGTTTGAGCCGCTCCACACATGTAAATGATAACAGTTCCTGCGGAACAGCATTTACTGTGAACGGAGCCGCGGTGAGACGCACATACGTAACCTACACGCCTATAACTGCATCACATATAATTATTTAATTAAATCGTAGTGTTTGTGAATTCACAGTTATGCTTATTTATCATTTTTAAGCGGGTTTAATATATCATGAGGCCTTGGAAAACAGTCTAATAATGTGTTTTATGGATTCTCGTCCGTGAAATGCGCCACTCCGGTATTTTGCCGGTTAGTCGACGCAGACAAAATGAAGTCGAGGATTTTTTCTTCTTTCGAATAGTCGAATAGAATCGACGAATCGCGGCAGCCCTAGTAGTATGTGGCCAATATAACGATTATGAGAAGGATAGGATGGTCGTGCAGATGAGCTGGACAAAAATATGTAACTGTTACAACACTCAGGGGTTGCTCAAACACCCAAGCACTTAAATCAGCTCATCAATATTCTTTGTCCTGTAAAATGTTCCCTTAAATGTGCAGTTCATTGATCTTGTCATACCACACTGTATGAAAGAACTGCAATTCTCAAAAATCTAAATAAATGTTATAAACTTACAATGTTTTATATTCTTCTCCAATTTTATTCCTGTTGCATATACAATTAAATTAACACCACACACAATTGTCTGATATGTTTTGATTAATATGATTTCTTTTTTAAATCAATTTTTAACCATTTTACAATTTTTATGGCTTTAAAATTTTCTTTTAAAATCACATAAAGTAAAGAGACGTATACTACTTGTGATGTGTTTGTGGCCCTGTTATATATGATTTTTGTAGGTAAATTCTCACTTCTGTTTTGAATATTACTAATACGTTTTATGCACCAAGCAATGTATCATAAAATAATTAGACATAGCATTTTTATGTATTTAAATTTATTTTTGTTTGTTTTAATTCAGTTAATCATTGTCTTAGTTTAATGATTAGGTAAACATTCAAATGTTGTACTATTGTGATATGTGAACGAGAAGTTCCCAATGAAAAGTGTAAATGCTGCAACAGTAGTGGCTGGCAACAAACAGAATTGTAAAAAGATTTTATTATCTCTAGATTTACAATCAGAAAATCAATCACAAAACAAATAATAAATGTTATGTTATAATATGTATTGGCACCAGTGTTGGGGGTAACGCATTACAAGTAATGCGAGTTATGTAATCCGATTACTTTTTTTCAAGTAACTAGTAAAGTAACGCATTACTTTTTAATTTACAAGAGAATATCGGAGTTACTTTTTCAAATAAGTAATGCAAGTTATTTTTAATTAATATATTATTAATTATTTTAATTATTTTTATTTATTTTTTTATGCGTTTTCATCTTTAGCGGATGACGAAGACTCTATGACGTGGACTTTGCGATGTTGGCATTTGAATCATCAAACTTTATTTGTTGGCGCACGGAAACACGGCCCGGGTTGAGTGGAGTGGATTGAGTGAGTAGACGTGTCAACTTTGGTGTGAAAAGGCTTTTATATTTGCCAAAAATAGAACTTTTTTATTTTAAAAACAAACAAGCAAGCCCTGGCCAGATTTGAAAAGTAATGCAAAAGTAACGTACCACATTACTTTCCATACAAAGTAACTAATGTAATTAGTTACTTTTTTATGGAGTAACAAGTAACGCATTACTTTTTAATTTACAAGAGAATATCGGAGTTACTTTTTCAAATAAGTAATGCAAGTTATTTTTAATTAATATATTATTAATTATTTTAATTATTTTTATTTATTTTTTTATGCGTTTTCATCTTTAGCGGATGACGAAGACTCTATGACGTGGACTTTGCGATGTTGGCATTTGAATCATCAAACTTTATTTGTTGGCGCACGGAAACACGGCCCGGGTTGAGTGGAGTGGATTGAGTGAGTAGACGTGTCAACTGCGGAAGTGGAGCTGCAGAATCAAACACGCAAAATCCCTTTCTAACGGGGATGGTTTTAGGATTTACACTGACGTAAACGGAGCTATATCTTCATACATTACGCATTTCTGTTCGGTTATTATTGTCAGTGAAAATGTTGACCAAATTTGAAACAAAGTCGGCCCGAGTGAAAGGTAAGATATCTGCTCTGGCTAGCTTCACTTGACTGCTGTATAATTATTATGGCCGCTTTTATGTAAACCAGTTGTCTGATTTTAATCTATTCTTAATGTCTGTAGAATATAATGTACTATCTTTATAGTAAGGATTCAGTTCATATCTTTTTGAATATTGTATGTCGTTCGGCGTTAGCACAAAGCTATTATTTGTTAGCCATCCAGACGTTGCAGTAAATTTTTGTCTACTCCGTAGTTTCATATTTTGGTTTTATTGAGAACATGCGAATGACATTAACCTGACCAGATTGTTATTATCAATAAAGTTTTAATGATAACAATAATCTGTTTAAATCAGTGTCATCATTATTATGTTCTTATAACACCATCGTATTGACTGTCTTCATATGAATGAATACCTGAATTGATTGTAATGTGTTTTTCCGTAGGGCTGAGTTTCCACCCGAAACGGCCCTGGATTCTGGCTAGTTTGCACAACGGCGTCATCCAGCTGTGGGACTATCGCATGTGCACCCTCATCGACAAGTTTGACGAGCATGATGGTATGAAACAGCTGATCAACGATTTCAGTCTCTTGTGGTTTTCTTCTGAGCCCTCATAATATTGTCAATTCATTTAGGTCCAGTCAGAGGTATTGACTTTCATAAGCAGCAGCCACTGTTTGTGTCAGGAGGAGATGACTACAAGATCAAGGTTTGCTTGCTTCATTTTCAATAACTGATGTTTAATAAATTTGTCACCTGGTTACTGCTTCTATATTGTTTCATGTGAATTTTTGGTAACACTTTACAATAAATTAACATTAGTTAACAAGATCTAGCAAAATGCTTCTAAATCATTTATTAATCTTAATGATAATTTTAATTATTACTAATACATTATTCAAATTTAATTTTTTTATCTATAAACATTACTTAATGAACCTGAGCTAACATAAACTTACAATGAACAGTTGTATTTTTATTAACAAACGTTAACAAAGGTTAATGAATACAGTAACAAATGTATTCGATCATAATTTATGCTAATACATCAACTAATGGGACTTTATTGTAAAGTGTTTTCTTTTTAAGCATTTTGATTTGCTGATATTTATTCAATTTGATTTTTAGGTGTGGAACTACAAGCTGCGCCGGTGTCTCTTTACTCTTCTTGGACATCTTGACTACATTCGTACCACATTCTTTCATCACGTGAGCCCTGTCAACTTTGTGATGGCATCATAATTCTTTTGGTAATGTTTATTTAATCAGTGAGACTAACTTACAGATATCATTTTCAGGAGTATCCCTGGATTCTGAGTGCCTCAGATGATCAAACCATTCGCATTTGGAACTGGCAGTCCAGAACATGTGTCTGGTGAGTCTTTATATAGGTTATGAACTAGTGGATGTGCACAAGTAATACATTTTGTAATTCATTCATTATTTTTTATTAGGTTGTTGAAGCTTATTTTTAAAACAAATATTGAAGATTTAACATTTGCAAATAAAACCAAAATAAATTTTGTGCACATGTAATACACATCTCACATGTATGTTTTTTTTTTTTTTTATTAAACAAATTATTTAAAAATGCTCATTTTTTTTGTCAAAGCATTTTCTCTGACCAATAGCTTAGTGAAACTATTGTATATGTTCTCTGTTCTGTTTCTTCTCTGTAGTGTGCTGACGGGGCATAATCACTATGTGATGTGTGCTCAGTTCCATCCATCTGAGGACCTGGTGGTGTCGGCTAGCTTGGATCAGACTGTGCGCGTGTGGGATATTTCCGGTGAGGAGGCTCGGCACAGGATTGAGTAGTTTTGGGAAGGCTGGGGAGGTGGGAATGGAGAGAGAGAGGATGGAGGAAATTAGAGACTGTCTAATGGCATTCTCTTCCTCATTTCCTCTCTATGATGTGTACAGAGCAAAACTCTGTGGGCTCAAAGCAAAAATGCCTCTCACACTCATGCTGTAAGCATCAAGCATTCGTCTAGTGATTTGGAACTCATTTTTGTTATTCTTGGGAAGATTAATTAGTGATGTTGAGATGCTTAAATCACTTAAAGGTGATGTTTAAATGGAACAGCAAGTCATGAAGCACTTAAAAAAAGATTCACCATATGGTCACCTGCTCAAATGTTGAATGTTAGAGGCATTTTTGAGATTCTGCATGTTTTAATTAAATTGTCAATGTATGTCCTTTGCATTCATTGCTGAACTTCTTTCTTGCTCATTAACCTTTTAAACTGCTGCTGTCTGCACTGACTGACAACAAATAACCCATTCATTAAAGCTTACACTGAACATGGTTTCTCTCTACCTTTCTCCCATTTACATAAAAATATGGAACGAATATATTGCTGCATGGATAATGTGCAATTCGTATATAATTGTATGAGATAATGAAAACTAAAAATTCTTTTTACATCTAAATTAAATTATAAACGCATTTCTTTTTAATATCTTTTGGATTAAGTTTCATCAAAACTATAAGCATTTTCATGAACAGGAACAATTGGGATCCCTAATCCCTGGTTCATTTGTGAAATTCACAGAAGTATGCAAACATTTTAACTTTTTCCTCATATCCTGCATGATGGCATTTGTTATCCATAGATGACATGGATATTAATGATTAGATACCTCCAAGTTGATCGATCTATCTGAATGCAACTTTTCAATAAGTAACCATGAATATAGATTGTCATTTAATCATTAAATGACTCTTAACACCACTTGAATGCATGATAGAATCCATCTATTAATGCATTACAATATGCGATAACAAATGCATGACTTAACTGGAGTCTTTCTCACTCCTTTAACATCCAGTGCCCCTCCAGAGAACATTTTGACACGCTCCACCCCATCAATCCACCATTCAGTTCCATCCCTGCTCACTTCCTGTACAGCTCCTTTGCCCCTCTGGAAACATCCACATTTGTACCTTGGTTTCTAGTGCAGCTTTTGTTGGACTTTTATTCATTTAGCAGACATCTGGAGTGCTGAGATCTCAGATACACATTCTGTTCTCCTCTCTTTTTCTCTGCGTCCTGACCTGAGTTAAGCTGATTAGCTCTCTGTCATTGATTTACATGCATCCTATCCAATCTCATATGATTTTGATCTCTCTGTGATCATAATTTAACTTTGTTGTGTTTTGATTGATTGTTGTCTCTGTTCTTACTTAATCTGGTGGTTAAGTTTACTTCCTTAACTCAGGTTTAGACCTAATGGAGGATGTTTGTTGTGTTTGTGTTCTCTAGCACCAGCGAATGTTTAGCAGCCCAACAAAATGTTTGTGTTTACTGCCAGATATCACAAATGTGTTTTTGAGTAGCAGTTTTAATGTTGTTCCTCTCTCTTCCCTCCCCGGTATGTGGGTGTTCCTGTGTAATTTGTAAATGGTCCCCTGTGTGTGTCGGACTGTAAATGTTGCTTCCAGGTCTGAGGAAGAAGAACTTGTCTCCGGGTGCTGCGGACACGGATGTGCGTGGCATCTCTGGTGTCGACCTGTTTGGGGCCTCTGATGCAGTAGTGAAGCACGTTCTGGAGGTAAGAATGTGGTTGTAATGGAATTTAAAAAATGGAGCCGATCTTTGTGTTGAAAAGTGCGTGTGTTGGGGTTGAATTAATGAAGTTTGTTGTTGGTTTGAATGAAAGTTTGTGTTCTCCTGCTCTGGTCTCAGGGTCACGATCGAGGCGTAAACTGGGCAGCCTTCCATCCCAGCATGCCTCTCATTGTGTCAGGAGCAGATGACCGCCAGGTCAAGATCTGGAGGATGAACGGTATGTGTTCTCAATCATGGAAAAATGTCTGTCACTGTTCTGATTTGAAAAAAATGACATTGGAAATTTAAAATATTTAGTCCCGTTTCAAAACCTAGTGAACTTCCTTGCTGTCTGCTACCTATACAGGCAGTTGTTTTCATGGACCCTCATATGAACTTTCAGAACTCATATTTCGAGTTTGTTTATAACTAAAAGTCACACATTATGTATTAGTTCTTTTTTCCCCCCTCTTTTTCCTCTAGAGTCAAAAGCATGGGAGTTGGACACCTGTCGAGGACACTACAACAATGTGTCCTGTGCGGTGTTCCATCCTCGTCAGGAGCTCATCCTGTCCAACTCTGAGGACAAGAGCATCCGTGTGTGGGATATGTCCAAGAGGACAGGCGTCCAGACCTTTCGCAGAGATCACGACCGTTTCTGGGTGCTGGGGGCTCATCCCAACCTCAACCTGTTTGCTGCTGGTAGGATACTAATAATAATTAGTAGGGATGGGTAAAAAATATCGATATCTCGATATTAATCGATTCTCACCGATTCATGACATCCAACACTGTGTTTATATTTCAAAAAAACGAATTGAAGTAGAAATATTATTATGTAATTGTAACATTATTTTTAAAATTTCATTAAGTGTAATTTTAACAAATCAGTCAATTTTAACCTTCAATATTATAGTAATGTAGTACCAACTGACTCTCATGTATATTTTACAGCATTAGTTGAGATTTTTTTTCTTGAGAAAATTTGGCATATACTGTAACATGATATATATCCAAAATAATCGATATTGAATCGATTCGAATCGAATTGGTAATCGAATCGCAAGCTTGTGAATGAGAATCAAATCGAATCGTGAAATTTGTCCTAATAATTAGCCCTAATAATTAGTTAAGCAAGTGGTTTTGGTGATGAAATGAGATGCATTGAAGTGTAATTTTGTACCTTTCCAGGCCATGACAGTGGGATGCTGGTGTTTAAACTGGAAAGGGAACGTCCAGCTTATGCCGTGTATGGGAACATGCTGTACTATGTAAAAGATCGCTTCCTGCGTCAGCTTGACTTCAACAGCAGCAAGGATACAGCCGTCATGCAGCTGCGCAGGTGTGTGTTTTAGTGTCTTTTCTACTTCAGGTCTAAAAAACATAAATGTCCATCTACAAAAGGTTTAGTGCTGTTGAACTTTTCAATTGAATGGTTTCTTTTATATCAACAGTGGATCCAAATTCCCAGTGTTCAGCATGTCCTACAACCCTGCAGAAAATGCTGTGCTGTTGTGCACTGTGAGTTTTGTAGACTCTATCAGTCTGCTTAGTCAAATCAAGGTTCATTTGTGTATTTAATTTCTTCCTCTTTCCATTTCAGAGAGCTACTAACCTGGAAAACAGCACATATGATCTGTATTCCATTCCCAGAGAAAGTGACTCCCAGAATCCTGATGGTAACATTTTATCCTTTCTCTTTAGAATTTCCTAATCTATTATGCAAAATGGAATTGTTCACGTTTTCTACACATTTTCAGCTCCAGAGGGAAAGCGTTCCTCTGGTCTGACTGCGGTTTGGGTGGCTAGGAACCGCTTTGCTGTACTCGACCGCATGCACTCAGTAAGTGAATCAAGCAACACTTATTTGAAAGAAAAGAATGCTGCAGTGATGACACATTTATGTAGGCCTACCCTGGAAGTTAGCATCACCCTGGTTCCCTCTGCAAAACCCAAATTTCATAAATCCATAAAACCCTCGTAGTTTAAAATGACATTGAACACCTGATGTCAGATTGCAGTTGCGTTGCTGTCTGTGAAGGGTCTGAGAGCTCTCGGATTTCATCAAATTATCTTAACTTTTTGTTCCGAAGATGAACGAAGGTCTTACGGCTTTGGAACGACATGAGGGTGAATAATTAATGACAGAAGTTTAATTTTTGGGTGAACTATCCCTTTAAGCTGAGAAAAGTTAAAAGCTTTAAAAAAAATCGCAAGGGGGTATTACTGATATATTCTATCTCTTAGAATAAAACGTGAAAATATATTGAGCTTCTGTTAACCACAGACCTTATTTCGGGCATTTAACCAAAAACCCATTCTTAAATCCCATTGACTTCAGGACAATGTGGAACCAAAAGTGCTAAAATGCTAACTTGCTTCTGAGTTTTGGCATACAAAAATATGCCATCTCTGTCACACTCTGTAGTATCTAGAAAAGAAGTATGACAGTGTACATATGTACTCAAACGAACCCAAACGCTTATTCTCTGTGGTTATCCCGCTGCAGCTCCTGATAAAGAACCTGAAGAATGAGATTGTGAAGAAGGTCCAGGTACCGAGCTGTGAGGAGATCTTCTATGCTGGAACTGGATCTCTGCTGCTGCGTGATGCTGAAGGAGTCACGCTATTTGACGTGCAGCAGAAGCGCTCCCTCGCTACAGTCAAAATCGCTAAAGTCAAATATGTGGTGTGGAGCTCCGATGCCAACCATGTGGCCCTGCTGGCCAAACACGGTAGTGAAAACTCACTAATTGGTTATATAGGCTTCAACGTATTGATTTTGCAATCACAAATAGCCACCTTTAAGGGTTGTGCAAGCGTGTGTGCTTTGTATCAAATAGAATAAACCCACATGCTTATGTTTTCTTTGATTTATCATGTTGTCACACATCTGACCCTCTGCTTTTGCTTTTCAGCCATCATGATCTGCAACAAGAAGTTAGAGAGCCTGTGTAACATCCATGAGAACATCAGAGTGAAGAGTGGCGCCTGGGCCGAGAATGAAGTCTTCATCTACACCACCTCCAACCACATCAAATATGCTCTTACCTCCGGGTACTGCACCAACAGCCTCACATGCAACTATTTAATTAAGAAAACCCTACTGTTTTGTTAATCATGAAATATTCATCTTTAAATCAATTTATCTCATAGTGATCATGGTATAATCCGTACATTGGATCTACCCATCTATGTGACAAGAGTCAGAGGCAACAGTGTGTACTGTCTGGATCGTGAGTGCAGACCACGAGTGCTCAATATTGACCCCACTGAGTACCGTTTTAAATTGGCTCTGGTCAATCGCAAATATGAAGAGGTTAGTGCATATTTTCATCAATTAAACTTGCGCCTTCTGGATTATTTTTTATTTTATCTGAATAAAAATGTATATAAATTGTGTTTTTTTTTAATTATTTTATTTATTTATTTTTTTGTATATTTTTGGAATGTCAAACATAAAATATTGTTTTCTAGATGATATCCCTGAAACGGGTCAGGAGAGTGGCTTACCTTGTTTACCCATTTATTTTATTTTATTTTCAGTAACTGCCTCTGTCAATCTTTTTTGCACATTCTGATTTGCCTTTAATAACCATTATTTTAGTGTTATTCATATACTATTATAGTATGTATTAATATTTCGAAGTCGCGTTTTTATTTTATTTGTGTTATTAGTGTTCATTTTATTTAATTTCTGTTTTGCTTTATTTTTATGTATTACATTTGGCTTTTAAAATTGTTTTTAGTAATTGAAATAATAGATTTAGTTTTAGTTAACAATAGCAACACTGGTAATGGCCCTTTTTTTTTTCTACCCAACACCCTCAGGTTCTTCATATGGTGCGTAACGCTAAACTGGTAGGCCAGTCCATCATTGCCTACCTGCAGAAGAAGGGCTACCCAGAGGTTGCGCTGCACTTCGTCAAAGATGAGAAGACTCGTTTCAGCCTGGCTCTGGAGTGTGGAAACATTGAGGTATACAGAACTAACATTTATGGAGGATCAAGTCTTCAACACTTTTGCCTGAACAGGTGTTCAGTCTTGATTTGTTTGTTCCTGCAGGTGGCGTTAGAGGCTGCAAAAGCCCTGGATGAACGTAGCTGCTGGGAGCGTCTCGGCGAGGCTGCGCTTCTGCAGGGCCATCACCAGGTTGTGGAGATGTGCTACCAGAGAACCAAGAACTTTGACAAACTCACCTTCCTGTACCTTATCACTGGCAACCTGGCCAAGCTCAGGAAGATGATGAAGATAGGTGAGTGGCGAGGAAAAATCATGAGTACACTACCATTCACAAGTTTGTGGTTGGTAGGAATTTTAAATGTTTTTGAAAGAAGTCTCATTTATTTACCAAGGCTGCATTGATTTGATCAGAAATGCAGTAAAAACAGCAATATTGTGAAATGGTATTACATTTTAAAGTAATTGTTTTCTATTATTAACAATGTTGAAAATAATGTTGCTGCTCAATAGTCTTGTGGTTATCGAATTGACCCCAAACTTTTGAATGGTAGCCTATTGGTTTTCTTAAGGATAATTCATTTTTATGGATTGTTTGAATGATGTTTTGTGGTTCATGTTACAGCTGAGATAAGAAAGGACATGAGTGGACACTATCAGGGCGCTCTTTATCTGGGTGACGTCAGTGAGCGTGTGCGAATCCTGAAGAACTGTGGACAGAGTGAGTGCTGTCACTTTTATTTTGTTCACATGATTGTTTTATTGAGATTTATTAAAAGAAAATGACTTCTATATCACATACATTCTCAGAGTCTCTGGCTTACCTGACTGCTGCCACTCATGGGATGGATGAGGAGGCTGAAGCCCTGAAGGAGACCTTTGACCTGGAAAAAGAAATGGCATGTTATATTCTCATTACTAACAGAGATGCACTAATTTGTAGATGAATGATTGAGCGATGGGTTCCATCCATGTGCAGGTGCCAGAAGTGGACCCCAATGCCCAGCTGTTGCAGCCGCCACCTCCCATCAACCCCTTGGATACCAACTGGCCTCTGCTCACCGTCTCCAAGGGCTTCTTCGAGGGAGCCATTGCTGCCAAAGGTGAGGTTTTGTGATACTCATACTGGCTCATAGTGGGTAACCAGGATTTATGAAGGTGGAGGGATTTCATGTTGAAGAATAACATGTATTTTTGTGGTTGTTCGAATAGGACGTGCTGGTCAGATGGTTGCTGACCTGGACATGGATACTTCAGGAGGAGAAGGTTGGGGAGAAGATGCAGAACTTCATTTGGATGAAGGTATTTACTATTATAAAACTGTTTTTGAAGGAGGAAACTAGACCAAACGATCGAATCACTTATGCTCTCTCATAATCCAGATGGATTTATGGATGCTCAAGAGGGATTGGGAGATGAGGGAGCTATTGGGAAAGAGGAAGGAGGAGGCTGGGATGTTGAGGAAGATCTGGACCTCCCGCCAGAACTGGTAAATCTGGTGTAGAACTGAAATAAAAATCACAACTGTTTGTGAATGGGTTTTAAACAGAATCCTACGTAACCTTGTATCTTGTCTTTCCTTTAACCAATAGGATGTACCTTCTGTTGGCGGAGGTGGCGCAGAGGGCGAAGGTTTCTTTGTGCCGCCCACCAAGGGCACAAGCCCCACGCAGATGTGGTGCAACAACTCTCAGCTGGCGGTGGATCACTTATTGGCTGGATCTTTTGAGACTGCTATGAGGGTAAACGGATCTCACAAAACTAAAGATCAATTTGTACTTCGGATATTTCTGATTTCCTGACATATTTGTGAAGTTAAAAGCTTTTGAGGCAGGAAAGAAAATCAGTATTGAGTCTAAACTACTAAATTGTAACGTAGCAGATGTTTCTTTGCTGTCTCATGTTTTTTGTTCCCTTTTCTACAGTTGCTGCATGACCAGGTTGGTGTGGTTCAGTTTGGACCCTATAAGCAACTGTTCATGCAAACTCTGTCCCGTGGGCGCACCTGTTACCTGGGCCTGCCATCTCTGCCCTGCTTACACAGTTACCCCCAGAGGAACTGGAAGGACAGCGGGGCTAAAGGAGGTCTGCCAGCGGTGGGCCTGCGTCTCTCTGATCTCATTTCCCGCCTGCAGCAGTGCTATCAGCTGACCACAGCGGGGCGCTTTGAAGAAGCTGTTGATCGTTTCACAGCCGTTCTCCTCTCCGTACCACTGCTTGTGGTCGACAACAAACAAGAGATTGCAGAGGTGTGTTTTCATGCAGGATGAGTAGTATATTGTTTTATATAGGGGTTACTAAACATTCTCTTTACTTTCACTCAGGCTCAACAGCTTATCACTATATGTAAAGAGTATATTATTGGCCTCACTATGGAGACAGAGAGGAAGAAACTTCCCAAAGACACTCTCGATCAACAAAAGAGACTTTGTGAAGTACATGCATTTTTTTAAATTCTAAAATTGTAATTTTTAAATATTAAAAAAATTTATATTAAAATGTAAAATTTTAATTAATATTTCTCTGTGTATGTTTCAGATGGCAGCATATTTCACACATTGCAGTCTGCAACCAATCCACATGGTGTTGGTTTTGAGAACAGCACTCAATCTTTTCTTCAAACTGCGGAACTTCAAAACAGCAGCGGGTTTTGCTCGCCGTCTGCTTGAGTTGGGTCCCAAACCAGAAGTGGCACAACAGGTAAATGGATAATTGTTGTAATTTTTTACACAAGTATCCCCTAACCCATAGCTATTCAGTCAGACAGTTTTTCTCACATTAAAAGTTGAGATAAAAGTTGTTAGTATAAAAAAAAAACTAATGGATCTTGTTATTTGTGTCAGCATACTGTGTATGTAAAAAATATAAAAAATAAATGTAATTAAAATAACAAATACACACAAATAATTTAAATTTTTAATTCAAATAAAAAGCTTGTTTTTAATTTAAAATCATTTTAATATATTTAATAATTACCAATTTTAAGCCATCTTGTAGCCCCCTTGAGAGTATCTAGAGGCCCCCTAATAGGTCCTGGCCCCCTTCTTTTTTTTTTTATTTTCCTTGTGTGTACATTTTCATTAATAACCTGTTGCTCCCGTCTTTACTTTTTCAGACACGAAAGATTCTTGCAGCATGTGAGAAGAGCCTGACAGATGCTCACCAACTGAACTACGACCCCCACAATCCCTTTGACATCTGCCCAGCCTCTTTCACTCCCCTGTACCGTGGGCGGCCAGTGGAGAAATGTCCCCTGTCTGGAGCCTGCTACTGCCCCAAATACAAAGGAGAGGTCTGCAGGGTCACACAGGTTAGTTGTAAGCCCTTGTAATGTCCATGTTTAATTAGTGTTAGTTTATTGAAGATAGAAAGTCTAATTTTGTTAATATGTGACAAAGTAGCTCTGCTTTTCCCCTTGTTCCATCTGATCATGCGGTGCTATAAAGTGAAGGATCGATTTCATTGGCTGTTTCTCTCTTGTTTCCTAGGTAACCGAGATTGGTAAAGATGTGATCGGATTGCGTGTCAGCCCACTGCAGTTCCGTTGAACACACATTATATAAACATGGATGAAAACAGATATGCTTCCCTCTCACATGTACTTTTTCCTTTATAAGATGAAGTAATGAAAACTAAGATCAGAAAATTCTAGAAAATACCTTGTTACATGACTAATCTTCCTGTGACTGTGCTTTCTATTATTATCTCAGGTCTCTACAGTATGTATGCTTGTTTCATTAATCTGAATAACCAAGTGTACATCTGTGACCCTGTCAATCAGTGCAAAACAAGTTTCCTTTCCTGTGAAACTCTTTAAATGTTGAAATAAACTTCTGGTAAACAAATGTTTCACCATGTTTTTTTCTTCTCCATGCAAGGTTTTTGTTGTTTAATACTATAACTATATTTAAAAAAAAACATTACTTGAAATAAAAATCTTTTTTTTTAATCTTTTATTCCAGCTTGTTGCCCATGCAATGTTTCTCATGTTCATTTAGTTTAAGTGCTAAAATGACTAAAACTAAAAACAAACTGTATATTGATATATTAACTATATATTGAAATATGAACAAAAGCTACTGAAATAACACTGCTAACATGGCGGATATCGTTTTTACTTCTATATCTGTGAATTGAAAGTATTTGCACATTATTTCATGTTCATGTTTTTTTTTTTTTTTCCTCTATGACCACAAGGAGGTGCTAAATGTACAACAGTTACTGAGAATTAAACCAACCAAGTTCACATGGTTTTGGTTAGTGCTCTAATTTATTTTGATCAATTGGAAACTTGTGCTTTTGTACAATAATTCTGTACAATAACTCCCAAAGAAGATGGATTACATTTCTGGTTTGCAAACCTGGAAAAAATAATGTAATAAGTCCAAGACTCCATGGCCATTTAATTAAATAAGAATGTGTATAAACCGAGCAGTTATTTTTATTAAAAGGAATAGTATACTACTTCTGTAGTCCACAGTTTGTTCAACACAAAACATCTCAACACTGGAAACAGGATTTTCCAGTAATTCAAATGTCTTTGTCACATTCCACTGGAAACAGGATTATCCAGTAAGATTATCCAGTCATTTAAAGGTCTTTGTCACATCCCTGCTGTCTGCTTAAGATCATCCGACTCACATCGATGTTGTTGTTGGTAAAAACCTCTTTTCCGTGGTCGATTGTGGCAGCAGGCAGGGATCGGGTGCGGCCCAGAATCCAAGCGAAGTCTACGTGGAACAGTCTCAAGACATCAGTGCATGAATACGCCAGCGCTTTAATTCTCATAGTGGACAAAATCCAGTATGGAGTGTAGGGCAAAACTGGCAATTCAAGTAGAGATGCAAAACACAAAATATGATTTAGGCAAGCATGTTGTTTCCTATTAATTCTAAATTAGAAATGTCATTACTTATGGCAACAGCAAGGCATTTGAAAAAAGAAAATCAGATTTGTACCGTAAGAGAAACTGATTCCAAGCTTTGCTGGATTTCTTTTATCTTCCACCACAGCTGTCCCGTCAATTGTTTTTAACTCTCCTTTTCTAATTAAAATAGCGTTTACGGTTTAACTGTTACCTCTTATATAAGTCTACGGAATTATACAAAACTGTGATTTAGATGTTGGTACCCACAGAATTTCAGAGCTCACTACATGAGCCGTTCCATCCAGCTTGAGAGTGAAGTTAGTCTCAATGCATCTCCCTCGCTCAAACTGTGCTGGAAGTTTAGCGATCTCAAACCACCTGCCCATAAACTACATTAGGATTCAGAAAACATTTAAGAGCAGAATAGAAGACCGGTTAATAGCACAAGCTGTGGCAGAGTAGCCTATGTTACCTTCTTTAGGTTGAAGGCAGGTTGAGTAGCAGGCTCTGGGCACGGCCCCCAGTGTGGCACCTGGGCATTTATGATGGGCAGAAAGAGGGCCAAAACAACCAGCAAGGCCTTCATTTTACTTGTTTAGCCCTTATAGTTATACTGCATACATTCTAAGATGCACATTCACTACCATTCAAAATCTGGTTTCAATAAGATTTTGAAAAATGTTTTGTCTCTTATGCTCACCAAGGCTGCATTTATTTGATCCCAAATACAGTAATATTGTGAAATATTATGACAAGTTAAAATAATTGTTTCCTTTTTCAATATATTTTCAAATGTAGGCTAATTTAATTCTGAGATGGCAAAACTGAATTTTCAGCACCCATTAATCCAGTCTTCATTGTCACATAATCCTTAAAAATCATTCTAATATGCTGATTTGGTGCTCAAGAAACGTTTCTTTTGGTTATTATCAATGTTAAAAGAAAACTGATGTTTTTTCAGGATTATTTGATAAATATAAAGTTGAAAAGAACAGCATTTATTTGAAATAGAAACCTTTTATATATGTCCGTACTGTAATTTTCGATCAATTTAATGCACCCTTTGCTGAATAAAAGTATTAACTTCTTTCCAAAATAATTGAACAGTAGTTTACAGTATACATATTTAGTTTCTTGTGAAACAACTATTTTATAGAGGACAGTTTGACCAAAATAATTAAACAAACCCTTACCTCTTAAAAGTCTTGCTGACTGAATACGAGATTGACTGTGGAGCTCCGACTATTTATTTGAATCATTCTCCTCTGGGATCATGTGACTGCAGAAGAGACATGTCACGAAGGAGTCTTTGTGAGACCAGAGTTTATTCCCAACATGAAGTAAGTGATTAAGCAAATTGAAGTCATGAGAGAGAATGTTCCATTATGAATGAGTATCTAAACTGAACTTAACGTCACAATTCTTTGTCTTTTAAACAACAATTTTTCCCCTTTCTAAACATATCATTTGTGTTTTTCAAGTTCAACGTATTTTTGACATATGCTAGTTTAGGGCAGTAAGTTGTGGTCTGTGAGCGGTGACGATGAACCTAAAATCAGCAGCATGTTTACTGTCTGTAATGGTGATGCTGAGGAGGATGCTCATCTGTCTGATCATCACAAATGCTTCGCTGGCCAAAAGAATCTGACATTTAGGCTATGACTTATTCTTGTTTCTGAATCTGATCATACGTTATCCCTTTTAAACTCACATTTAGTTTCTCCCGTTATGTCAGGTTGGGCTTGATCATTGATTAAACTGAGGATTTTTTTTATTGCTTCTCTGTGGTAAGATCCTATATCTGTTATCTAGGGCTCTTGAGTGTTTTGCATGTTGCAGGTGTTTGTGAGAAGTTAAACAACACTGCTGTGATAAGAACATGAAGGATTCACGTGTGACTCGACCTCCAGCTGAGGAAATAACTTTGCACACCCCTTTTGTAACAAACGGATGAATAGAAGAAAATTGTATAACATCTTATGTTTTACAGGTGCATCTCAATAAATTAGAATGTCGTGGAAAAGGTTGATTAGCTGATTGGCATGTCACCATATTCTAATTTGTTGAGATAGTGAATTGGTGGGTTTTTGTTAAATGTGAGCCAAAATCATCACAATTAAAAGAACCAAAGACTTAAACTGCTTCAGTCTGTGTGCATTTAATTTATTTAATACACAAGTTTCACAATTTGAGTTGAATTACTGAAATAAATGAACTTTTCCATGATATTCTAATTTATTGAGATGCACCTGTAGATGAACTTAAAACGTTAAAAAAGCAATGTATAAAGTTTTATTTTTTAGCCAGTATATTTATTTACATTTAATAATTTAGCAGATGCTTTTATTTATTTATTTTATTAATTTATTTCATTGGTAACAAACTAAAGCATTATGTTCAAAGTTTTGAACCTTCCTGGCAGACATAAAATGTCCAGATGTATGGACATTTAGAGTGTAACTTCATAAAGGCACCAAAAACAATATCCGCCCTGAATGTGACAAAACCTTAACATCTTTTAGAAGCAAATGTATGGACTAATGAAAATTAAGTTATCTTGAAAGCAAAGCACTTTGTTACAAACAAACATCCATCTTATTCTTCAGACTGTTGCTAAGGTGACAGACGGTAAACTTAGATGGTCACATTCACGTATTAAAGCTTTTGTGCAGAGGTCCTCAACCCTGCTCCTGGGGACCCACTGTCCTGCAAAGTTTATTTTCCAACCTGCTTCAGCACGAGGAGCTTGATTAGCTGCTTCAGGTGTGTTTCATTAGGGTTGTAGCTAAACTCTGCAGGACAGTGGGTCCCCAGAAACAGAGTTGAACACCTCTGCTTTTGTGTGTCCTGTCACGAGTCAGAATTTGTGACTATTTTTGCCTTATGTAAAAATGCATTGTACAATCATATAAAATAAGTCAAATAATTGGTTATTAACATGCACATATATCCTCTAGGAAACCTTCTGAATGTCTTTTACACCTTTAGTTTCAAGGATGTGGAAAGCTGTGGTGACCCGTCCATCACTCAACAACTCAAGGTGTGTTTATTTAGTATCTTATACAACTTCAGTATCTTGTTGAGCAGATGCCCAGGTTCCCCAAACCTGTTTTAGTTGAGGGGGATGGAGTTAGTGATATAACGAACCGATGTAAAGCTCTATAAATACTGAACTCTGTCGCTGTTCTTTACCTTGAACACAAGTTTCACACTTGAGACCAAACAGGTAAGATGCTCAGCATTTGAATCTCAACTATCCAAGTCTTAAAGCCAAATTTCTTCTTGTTCTCATTAAATATGACTCTTTTTTCAGGTTTAAACTGAGAGAATGCAGGCTCTTCAGGTTCTGTCTCTGACTCTGCTGTCTGTGCTGGCGGTCAGCGCTCAGTCCATCGGCTCTGGAAAATGCCCACAGCCTCCTGTTCAGCAAAACTTTGATCTTACTAGGGTAAACTTTTACTTGCTATCTTAATCCTTATTTTATTTTTTTTTTATTTGTTTTTATTATCAAGAACATATGATCATCTTAAGCAACTTTAGCATAATAAAGTCAAGAGGAAGACAAGGAAAAAATATTGTTCTCATTAAATATGACTCTTTTTCAGGTTTAAACTGAGAGAATGCAGGCTCTTCAGGTTCTGTCTCTGACTCTGCTGTCTGTGCTGGCGGTCAGCGCTCAGTCCATCGGCTCTGGAAAATGCCCACAGCCTCCTGTTCAGCAAAACTTTGATCTTACTAGGGTAAACTTTTACTTGCTATCTTAATCCTTATTTTATTTTTTTTTTATTTGTTTTTATTATCAAGAACATATGATCATCTTAAGCAACTTTAGCATAATAAAGTCAAGAGGAAGACAAGGAAAAAATAAGAAAAATATCACATTGATAACAAATTACAGCAAAAATAGTAGAAAATTTGTATTAATTCATAACAACCTTCATATCAACATTTTTCAGCTACAAGGTTATCTGCATTTTCAGTCCTGTTGCATAATTTCTCATAATTTTGTCCTTTCATAGTACATGGGCAGATGGTATGAGATCACAAAGATTCCAGCCCGGTTCCAGTTGGGAGACTGTTGCCAGGCCATTTACAGTGGGTACGGAAAGTATTCAGACCCCCTTCAATTTTTCACTCTATGTAAGCTCTTTACATACAACATATTTTCTCAATCAGTGGTCTGTTGCTTGAGAATGTGAATACCTATATCTGGAAATTAAAGTTAACAGTACTGAATCATAGGTCACTATGTAAACTAAAGCTTTTAATTTAATCCTATTTATGCATTTCTCATGTCACTTTTCTTTCTTTAAACAGCTGAATGATGTCTACAAAATACCTCCGTTGTTCCTTATGCAGACTTTGAATAAATATAAAAATTGTAAAATGCTGTCTTTTGTCATTTGTTCTTATGCATACAAAAATGGTTTTGTTTATGTCAGATACACTCTTAAAAATAAAGGTGCTTTACTAAGCCATAGAAGAACCTTTTTGTCTAAATGGTTCCATAAAGATTCTTTAACATCTGAAGAACCTTTCTGTTTCACAAAAGGTT
Organism: Sinocyclocheilus anshuiensis; assembly: GCF_001515605.1. Taxonomy (NCBI): domain Eukaryota; kingdom Metazoa; phylum Chordata; class Actinopteri; order Cypriniformes; family Cyprinidae; genus Sinocyclocheilus; species Sinocyclocheilus anshuiensis. The sequence goes on along the minus strand of NW_015539837.1, from coordinate 57,017 downwards.
CTTTGTGGCAAAAGAAGGTTCTTCAGATTATAAAAAGGTAAGAAAGAGATGGTTCTTTAAAGAACCTTTGACTGAATGGTTCTTTGTGGAACAAAAAAATGGCATTGCTGTGAAGAACCTTTTGAAGCACCTTTATTTTTAAGAGTGTATTGTAAGCTATTCTTTTCATTTGCTTTGTATAATCATCACCAGTTATTTTTTAGAAAAAAGATTTTGCTTTTTGATCAAAACAGTACATTTCATAAGGAACTAACTTAGTTGACATTATAATGTTAATCAATAGTTAGGCATTGTTTTAGGCTGTTCTTGCAGGAACCTTTCCTTTCTACATATTTTGCCAATAGTTAGCAAAGCAATTTAACATGCACCAGATGACATTAATGCATCATTTGAAAAAGAAGTGTTATTATTGAAATACTTGGAGATGCTCTTCTTCTTCAGCATTCACATCCATGTCAATAAGCCTCCTCAGATGTAGATGGTTTCTGTAGTTTTTCACAATCTACTGCTGATTCAAATGTATGTCATTTACACCACATGTCAGATTATACTTATGTTTAATAGCTTTTTATGCTGCCATAAACTTCATATGAAAAGCTTGCAAGCATGTTAGATAAACTGAAACAAGCTGCTGAAGATTGTCCAGTTTTGTCCTTTAACTTTCATGAACACAATTGCGAATCAAACCATTAGATGTCTGTAGAGCAAATCCTTTCATTTTTACACAAGCTTCCAACAGTACTAGAATGGTAAATGGAACTTCTCTTGCCGTGATGATTTTGTCACATGTTCTTGTGTTCACTGAGGTGTAATTAACACTAGTCAAATCATGGAGCTTCCACACACTTTTTAAAACTTTTTCACTTTTTTGCACTTACCTGCAGTTAACTGAGCTCAAAGAAAACCTCATGGTAGAAGAAATCCTAATTAGTGACAATTAATGTCTTTTAAAACAACCTTGTTTTCCTTTCTAAACTTATTTTTGACTAGTTCAGGGCAGTAAGTTGTGAGCTGTGACGATGAACCTAAAATCAGCAGCATGTTTACTGTCTGTAATGGTGATGCTGACCAACAGGAGGACATTGAGGAGGATGCTCATCTGTCTGATCACAAATGCTTCGCTGGCAAAAAGAATCTGACATTTATTACTTATTTTTGTTTCTGAATCAGTTCTTGCGTTATCCTTTTTAAACTAATATTTAGTTTCTCCCGTTATGTAATGTTGGGCTTGAGCATTGAGCATTTAAAAACTTTTTAAAGGAATTTTCTATTGTTTCTCTGTGGCAATATCCTACTCATTCTTACCTAGTGTAGCTGAGTGTTTTGCATGTTGCAGGTGTTTGTGAGAAGTTAAACAACACTGCTGTGATAAGAACATGAAGGATTCACGTGTGACTCGACCTCGTGTTGAGGACATACTTTGCACACCCTTTTCGTAACAAAAGGATGAATGAAGAAAACTATAACATCTTATTGCATATGTTAAGAGAAGAACATCAAACTTATATACTATATCATGGGTAACAAACTAAAGCATTATTTTCAAAGTTTTGAACCTTCCTGGCAGACTTAAAATGTCCAAATGTATAGATATTTAAAGTTTAACTTGAGAAAGGCACAAAAACCAATATCCACCTTAAATGTGACAAAGCCTACAAATATTTTAGAAGCAAATGTAGGCCTATGGACTAATGAAAATAAAGTTCTCAGACTTGAAAGCAAAGCACTTTGTCACAAATCAACACCTGTCCAACAAACCAACATAATCTGAACTTTGATAGATTCAAGAGCATCCTAGATAAAATGTCCATGGTTGCAGGCAGGGATCGGGTGCAGCCCAGAATTCAAGCAAAGTCTACGTGGAACAGTCTCAAGACATCAGTGCATGAATACACCAGCGCTGAATTCTCATAGTCAGTGGACAAAATCCAGTATGGAGTGTAGGGCAAAACTGGCAATTCAAGTAGAGATGCAAAACACAAAATATGATCAAAATATACAACAAAACACAAAATAGCTACACAAAATATATTTTTCTTTGTTTTATACATGTCTTTAAAATGAATATTCAGACTAAAATGTTGCTAAGGTTACAGATATGAAACATTGACTGTCACACTCACTTATATTAAAGCTTTTGTGTGTCCTGTCACATCAGTCAGAATTTGTGACTATTGTTTGTTTTGTTTTGTTTTGTGTTTTTGCATTGTACAATCATATAAAATAAGTCAAATAATTGGTTATTAACATGCACATATATCCTCTAGGAAACCTTCTGAATGTCTTTTACACCTTTAGTTTCAAGGATGTGGAAAGCTGTGGTGACCCGTCCATCACTCAACAACTCAAGGTGTGTTTATTTAGTATCTTATACAACTTCAGTATCTTGTTGAGCAGATGCCCAGGTTCCCCAAACCTGTTTTAGTTGAGGGGGATGGAGTTAGTGATATAACGAACCGATGTAAAGCTCTATAAATACTGAACTCTGTCGCTGTTCTTTACCTTGAACACAAGTTTCACACTTGAGACCAAACAGGTAAGATGCTCAGCATTTGAATCTCAACTATCCAAGTCTTAAAGCCAAATTTCTTCTTGTTCTCATTAAATATGACTCTTTTTTCAGGTTTAAACTGAGAGAATGCAGGCTCTTCAGGTTCTGTCTCTGACTCTGCTGTCTGTGCTGGCGGTCAGCGCTCAGTCCATCGGCTCTGGAAAATGCCCACAGCCTCCTGTTCAGCAAAACTTTGATCCTACTAGGGTAAGCTTTTTCTTATAAATGTTTCTTAATCTTTATATTATTTTTTATTATCAGGAACAAATGTATAATTAATAAAAATTAATTATCTGCATTTTTCACCCAAAAAAAAATTTGTGTTGCATTATTTCTCATCATTTTGCCCTTTAGTACATGGGCAGATGGCATGAGATCATGAAGATTCCAGCCCCATTCCAGTTGGGAGATTGCTGCCAGGCCACTTATACTCTCAGTGACGGTATTGTCCTGGTTCGAAATGATGAGCTTCTGTAAGTACTGATAAACAATTACTACAATATAGGAGTAAATAATAAAATAAAATAAAAAAATCACAATATATTTGTTCATATTTAATTTATATTCATGTTCAAAATACTTTTCACAATATATGAGTAAATAAAAATGTTTTAAAATAAAAAAAACATTTGTTAATATTCTGAATATTTAAAATAGTTCTGCACTTATAAAATAACTTCACCTAATATCATTTCACTGAACATCTTCACAGTGCTAATGGCACTATAAGTTTCATTGAAGGAACTGCCAAGATTGTAGATGCATCAGAGCCTGCCAAACTTGAAGTCCGCTTCTTTGAAGGTAAGTCTAAACCAATCATTCTTCTTAGTTTATTTCTTTATTTATTTTAAGAATCTGTGATTTGAGTTCTTTGTGATATGTCCTCTTTCAGATTCTCCTCCTGCCCCCTACTGGGTGCTGGCTACTGATTATGACAACTACACCCTGGTTTACTCTTGCTCGGATTTCGCCGGTCTCTTTCGTGCTGAGTTTTCCTGGATCATGAGCAGGACCCGCACACTTCCTAAAGAGACCATCTCTGAGCTGTTAGACATCCTCAAATCCCATGGCATCAGTACTGATAGTTTTACTGAGACTGACCAGAGACCGGAGCTGTGCAGCGTTATGCCTTAATAGAGCTGCCTTATATAATGAACTACTGTGAGATGTGTTGTGGTCGAATTATGTTTTTTTTTTTTTTAACAATATAAATGTAAGCTCTTTACGTACAACATATTTTCTCAATCGGTGGTCTGAGGCAGTGAGAATGTGAATGCATCTATCTGCAAATTAAAGTTAACAGTACTGAATCACTATGTAAACTAAAGCTTTTAGTTTAATGTATGCATTTCTGATGTCACTTTTCTTTCTTCAAACAGCTGAATGATGTCTACAAAATACCTACTGTGTGATAAATCAGTTGTTCCTTATTCAGCGTGGATCAGACTTTGAATAAATATTAAAAATTTCAAATGCTCTCTTTTGTCATTTATGTGCACAAAAATTGTTTTGATCATGTCAGATAGGATTATGAAGATATTCCTTGCATTTTCTTTGTATAATCATCGTTATTTTGTAGAAAAAAGGTATGTTTATTTGAATACAGCTAAATAATATTTTTCCATGTTTTGCAAAGTTTTACAATATTACACAAAAATTTGACAAAAAATTATTATTAGACTATAAAATGTCATATTTGCCGCATCTATACAAGACCATGAAATTCATATGAAAAGCTAGCAAGGATGTTATACATAAACTGAAACAAGGGAACCTGCTGAAGATTGTCCAGTTTTGTCATTTAAATTCCATGAACATGATTGCAAATCAAACCATTAGATGTTTGTAGAGTAAATCCTTTCATTTTTACACAGAGAA
>NW_015539837.1:44805-52552 GCF_001515605.1 Sinocyclocheilus anshuiensis | reverse complement strand
TGGTAAATGGAACTTCTCTTGCAGTGATGTTGATGTCACATGTTCTTGTGTTCACTGAACATGGAGCTTCCACATTTTTTTCCACATTCCACATTTTAAAACTTTTTCACTTTTTTGCTCTTACCTGCAGTTGACTGAGCTCAAAGAAAATCTCATGGTAAAAGAAATCCTCACAGAAAATAGGCTACAAACACTACAAACATTACACAGTGAGTGTGAGCATAAAATCTGGGTATGAATTAAAATAGACCAGATTAAAATTACAACTCAGTGTAACTAAAATCACCAGTAACAGTGTCTTTTGGAGAGATGAACTGGCAGATATGAATTGTTTAGATCAGTATTTGATCAGACACTAATTATTGACACAGATCATGACAACTTCCTTTTTGTGGGATTAATTTTTTCATTCATAATGATTTTTAAATTTTTATTTCAGATTTTGTTTCAGAGTAGCCTATATCATGAGGGTGAGTTGCATGCATCAGTATTTTTTATCATATAGGCCTAGCCTATATCTTTTCACAGTTTTATCACTTTGTATGAATGCAACTTAGGCTACTTCATTAAAATGATCTTATCTGATTTATATGTGTTTGATATACTTTCTCAGGACCACTCAGTTTACAATGTAAAAAAAAAATCAGTTATGAATATAAATCACGTAAATCGCAAATATGTCTTTATATTCGAATCGGCTATATATTCAAATTTGACAAGTCGAGTAGTTTGCATTATATTACTTGCTGTCGTTTAAAATTTTGATTTAGCCTAAACATGAAATATATCCTATAGTTGCTGCCACCAAACACGTTTGTTTATGACAAATTTAAAAAATAAAAAAAAATCTTTATGCACTTGATCTGGATTTACATAATGGGTTTACACAATGAGCGTGTCCTCACGTGTCGCTGTATGTTTTGCAGGGGTTTGTGATAAATAAGTCAAAGAACACACTAATCAAAGAGTGGCCATGTGCTCGCAGGTGACAGTGAAGGACGCATGTTCTCAACAAAAACCTGCACTAGAAAGAAGAACTAATACAACTAATGACTACTACTTTGTAGTCATTTAACATTTAAACAACAAAGAAACAACGTCATTTTATACAAATAAACATTTTAAAACAAATGTAGACAGTAAAGTAGGCCTAGGCTACATAATGTGCTTCAGAATAATAAGAGTTAATATAAGCAGATTCAAAGGCAGACTCATAATAAACCTCATAACTACACTTAAGCATTTCTAAACACTGAGGAAAGAGCACGGCATTTACCATGTTTAACTACAGATATTGTTAATTAAAGCTGCAGTTCGTAACTTTTGGCGCTCTAGCGGTTAATAAACAGAACTGCGTGCGTCTTGCGGAAGAACGTTGTAGCCGGAGCTACTTCTCTCTGTTTATGTCTATGGCGAATCACGCAGACACTGGGCTACTCCGCAGCGGTACCTACCCGAACCAGTCTTAATAGTCCGAATATAAACACTTATCATAGGTGTACCGTAGTGATTCAGGACAAGCCAAAAACACGGTTTGGAAAATGGATTCATGGTGTACTCGCTTATTATATACATTTTGTACATTTTGAGCACAAAAAAGTTACGGACTGCAGCTTTAACTATAGTGTCAAATGCGTCAATATTATGGATAGAGTGACTATCAGAGTTACATTAGGCTAATTAAAAAAATTAATCTATTTTTTAAGTATCTGATTTTGCACAAAGTTTTAATTACATAGCATCCTATTGAACTTATGAACAGCTGTTGAGTGTTTGGCCATTGCTGATAGACTATTAAACACATTTTTTTTATTAAACTATATCTCTTTTTCTTTGTATACTGTCTAGTTATCAAGTACAAACGCTTTTGCATAAGTCTTGCTTTTACTGGTCTGGTTGAGGGCCAACAGTTTGACTATTCATTCAAAACTATTCAGTGTGAAAGAACACAGTCAGAGGTAGAATAAAAAAAACGACTTATCCATATCTGCACAAATAACATCAAACATTGTTCGGTCTTTGCAATCAAAGAATTTGTATACATCAATTTATGAATTGCTCTTGTTTTAATGAAATGATGGGTGCATTAGAACCCTTGATATAGCCTATATTTGTCTATAATCTTACAAATTCATCTTTGTAATATTTAGTTAGATTCAAAGGTCGGGATAAGGGCATGAAATGTTCTAGAAAACTTTCTGGATGCATGCCAAAGAAAAAGTTTTATGTTACACAACATCCAAAATGGACTTACGTAATGTATGTTTATACATTACATAAATAGTAATGTTTTAAGATATCAGTGAATATTATTAGAACGATAGATGTCATTCATTTATCCATTCTCCAGTGTCAGTTATACTAAGATTATAAAGAGTTCAATATTTTTATTTTATAGGTATTTTGTAAAACCTTATTAGGTAAGAAATTTGAGTAGTGTTTTTAACATGCTGGTCACATTGTCCTACTTGAACATTGGACGTGATAAAATTCATAGCCAGTTCTTTTTTAGAACTACAATTGCATGTCATTTCCCTTATGAGTGTATTGAAAGAATGATTAGCCTGCGGGTGTGTTTGAATGACCTTTGTGTGTCATAAGCCCCCGTTTGAACAGATGTGAAGAGCCTCAACCTTCCCCAAAAAAAAGGCATCATGTAATGGAGGTGGGGTTTATTGTCAAATTAATTAAAAAATGACATCATGGCTTATATATCCATCTCTAGCACCAACATCTCACCTCAGGCACAGGTCAGAACAGGTAAGATGAGGTCTGAATGCCCTTTTCTGTTGTTTTTGCACAGGAAAGGACAGTTCAATTATTTATGTGATAATATAACAAATGATTTGATGACTAAAACTGCTGCTGTTAATATCCGTTCAGGTGAAACTGAGAGAATGCAGGATCTACTGGTTCTGCCTCTGCTGTCCGTGCTGGCGGTCAATGAAGGCTGGAGGATGTCAGTAGATGTTGTTTCTAAAAGTTTGATAGTCAAAATAGCTCCCTGCATGTTGGTCACCACACATTTGATTTTGGTGGAAAGTAGATTTTTAAATATTAACAGCTGAAAAATTGAATGAATTAATGTTATTTAATTTGAACGGGAATTATATTATTATTTCATTTTAAACAAATATATATTTAAATTTAAATGTATTTAAAATAGTTATAATAAATTATCTACAAGAAATCGTAACATTTTATATTTATCGAGTCAAAATTAATTTTATTTCAGAAATTGAAAACATGTCCATCATAGAGAGACTTCATAATAAGTCACATAATAAACCCAAATACAGCCAAAATTGTCATATCTTAGTTTAAATAAAAAGATTTTACCTGATAAATGTTCTCCAAAACATGTTTTTGGGATGTCTTGATTTTCAGTGGTAGTGTTTTTAGTGCATAAAGAATTATGAAAATAATCTATTATTGAAACTGACCCAGGATATCCATCAGTCTAAAAGGCATGTGTTAGTAACTTCATACTGCAGGTCTACGTGTACTATTAACAGCACGGGGTCAGAGGTCATAGGTCTATTTTGCATGTATTTGTGGTCACTGTGGTAACACTGACTGTATTAGTCATGTCTGTTTTTTATCTGTTTAATTTCTTTGAAGAGTTCCCTTATCCTCTGGCATAATTCAGACTACGCAAACAGAGTCTTTACCAAGTGGTTTTGGGGTTAAACCCCACATTATCCCTTTGCCTCACTGTGACTCTATAAGACAGTGCACAAACAGGCTGGCCAGAAATCCCTCTTAAAAAGCTTACTCCGCACAGATTCTTAAATTAGTGGTTTACATGTCTTAATACTCTGCTCTCCCGATGTCTAAGCACTTTATTCTTGATTTTCTCTTTTCGGCAGATTTGAGTCCACACCTGTGCAACATTTATAAGTATATTAGTCTACTCATAAATCGTCTGACTGATTTATGAGTAGACTAATCACATTAAAATGTGGTTAAAGACTTACAGATGTATGGTTTGTTTTGAATTATACTATTGCAGATGTATATTGTAGATATTATTTGTAAGATCTGTTCATATATAATTATTAAACCTGTGTGATTGACAATATTTTAGGATTAATACGATTTTATTCATGTCTTTTCTCAAAAAAATATTTTTTGTGTTGAATTAGGACTGTCAAAAAAGAATAATAATAACTGAACAGAACAATAAAGATATGAATAAATAATGGTCACCTTCTGCTCGTAAAAACTTCAGTAAATAAAGCAGAAATACAGAGTTGTAGAGCAACAGCATTTGATTTAAAATGCTGTTCAAAAGTTTTTTTTTTTTTTTAAGTCTGTTATGCTCAACAACACTGAAAAAAATGATTCATTGAATTTACAATTTTTTTTAAGTGGTTGCAATCAATTTATTTTAGCTACATTTAAATAAACAAATTTAGTTGACTAACTTTTTAATGTGGCTAAAATAAATTGTTTGCAACCACTTACCTTAAAAAATGTAGTATAATTTTTTTCAGTGAAGGCTGCATTTATTTGATACATTAAAATACAGTAAAACAGTAATATTGTAAAATATTATTACACTTTAAACTGACTTTTCTATTTTGATATATTATTAATTTGTTCCTTTGTTAGCAAAGCTGAATTTTCAGCAGCCATTACTCCAGTCTTCAGTGTCACGTGATCCTTCTGAAATCATTCTAATATTTGCATAGAATAATAGCAATTATTTCGAATCAAAGTCTTTTGTAACATTATTAAATGTATTTACTGTCACTTTTGATCAATTTACCTTGTTGAAAAAAACTGCATATGCTGGTTAGGTATGTCTTGAAGCATGGCAGCTGGTTTGAGCTGGTTTAAGCTGGTCCTGAGCAAATAGCTCCTGTTCAGGACCAGCTTAAACCAACTCAACTACCATGCTTCACACAAACATACCTAACCAGCATATGCTGTTTTTTCAACAGGCTAATGCATTTCTGCTGAGTAAATGTATTGATTTCTTTGAAAAAAAAAAAAAAGTCTTACTCACCCCAAATCTTTGACTAGTGCATATTGCCATTTTTAAGGCCTCAAGTTTAAATGCGAGTTGATAAAATGATATATGGTAATGTCATCAATCAGTATTTGAGATTGCTTTGGCTTCACAAGCATTTGTTTGCTAATTTCTTACAAACCTTGCATAGCACAGGAGGTGGCGTGTGGGGCCATTACTAATAATCAGCAAAACAGCTTTATTAACCCTCTGTCAGCTTATCCAAGCGTCTCCCCAAGAATCTGTTTTGCTGCAAAACGCTCATATGCCACCCAATTGTGCGCACACCTATCCCTATACTAATTCTCCCTGATCCTCTCAGTGTTAAAAAATATAAGTCTGGGAACTGCAGACGATGCTGTAAGTGGGTGGTGAGCACAAACTGTCAGATTAACAAGTCTGAGCGCATGATCCTCCACAACATAGTCAGGAGGGCAGGCACCCAATGATACCTCATACAGCCTCTCATTAACACTCTGAGAATCATTTCTGTGTTGCATGCACAAAAAAACACTTGAAAGGCACATGCACATCTTGCTTGATTTCAATTGAAACTGTCTTTTCCATGGAAAAGGAAGCTGGGCATTTAGGTGTCTTACCCTCGGTCTTAAAGTGCTAACAGAGGATTACTGAGGTAAATGTTGAAAGAGGTTTAGCCACTGTGCTTAGGCACTGCTCTTAATTACATTTCAGCAGAGTGTCCCGCGTGCAGTTGGACGAGAGATCATAGTGATGTCAGGTAAGGGCGGGCTTAAGCAGGCAGATAAAGCCAAGCTAATAGAGATAACATGAATCTGTAATTAAAGGTCTTTTTTAGTTAAGACCAGGAGCTGGCACTTGTTGGCCGAGGCATTTGCGGCAGGACTGAAGACCTCAGTGTGCTGAGAGTTGTGGACTTTCTTGCTGGAGCTTCAGGTCTCATGCTCATTTTGGAATCATTTTGCTTGTTTGGAATGAATGTATTCATATTTTCATCCTGACTGAGAGTTTGGACAGATTCCCATTTCTCTGGCAGAGGTGAGTCTAATGTCTCATCAGTCTTTATGCCTTCAATTTACCTTCCACTATTTGGTGTTTTGCTTGTTTCTGCCATGTATTTTTACCTGTAATGTAAGGATTTAGACTGCATTTTGCATGTTAATTTCACTCATTCATTGCAATGGTGTGCAACAGTGTTATATGCATTACAACTGTCACTTTGAATTATAATAGCATATGCACTTCATTTTAACCAAATAAATTACTTGTTTAAAAAGTGATCAAGGTACTTGATGCTGTTCATATCCTTGTCACTTCCATCCTAGACTTGGATGTCTACCATTGGAATTATCTTGTGCCCTTAAAGGAAGTACATTAAACCAGATGATTATTATCTTCTCTACTATGACCTATCCAAATGCAAGGCTTGATTTAAGTCGTCAGCAGTTTTCCCTTAATTTATTCCTTTAATGAGATTAGCCACAAGCAAATCCTTCCAGTTCAAGTCTGTGACTTGGATATGGCATCACTTGTCACACATTATGCCAAAAACTGCACTTGCTTTGGAAATATGACTAATATTGGGTTTTGCCTTACATATTTATATGTTTAAGCCTCATATGGTATTGTTCTGTAAACATCTTGAATGCTGCAAATCATTAAATGCTTTTGCATGTCTACTCTTAATAATGTGAGAAAAACAATACTAATATTAAGGTGCCTATGCTAGCTTACAATCAGAATGTATAATTTCTTTTTTTGAATAATGAAAATACATATATATAATATATTTAAATATGTATTTTCAAATTCTATAAATGAATACTGATTGATAAAATGACATAGCCATTGGTACATTTTGTGTTTTTATATGAATCTTTAATAATTATTTAAAATATATATATTTATATACATACTTAAATTCAGTGAACAGATCTTAAAATTACCATGTTTTTTTTTTCTTAGCGTGAAGAGCATTTTAATAACCTGAAGAAACTTTATTGGTAAATCTTGCATTTTTATATATTTTTAAACAGTATTTAAAGAATAGTTCTACATATAAAAATTACCATAAATAATAAACACAGATAATAGGCTATCATTTACAGACTCTTCTGTGTATTAGGCAGAGTTTTAACATGGTTGACTGTGTGTCTGCCTGCACCACATTTACCACATAAACCGATTGTATCCCAGATTTATATCCCAAGGTGTTTTTAGGACATCTCTGGGGCTAATGGAGGCTAATAAGCTTAGCACTTAGGGTGTATTGTCCGGTATGCTTACAGGCAAGGTTTGCTGAGGGTAAAACTCTAAACTCTGGGATTACCTCCAACACATCCCTTTAAAATGCTGTATAGTCAGGATTTAGCTAATAGGATCTGAGGGGGGAAGAGGGGCCCTGAAGGTAGTTTGGGGGTTGGCTGACAGCAGGACCACACGCATGCAGGTCAGCAGATGTAGCAGGCAGACTGCTGGACTAACAGGAGGATTACAGGACTCAGATTAGAACAGATCCTCATAACGGGTAATTCGCACAGAGGCTGTCCCCTACAGAATACAGGAGAATTTATCCAGGAATAAAGATCTGCAGATTTAATTATTTAGGCTTGTTATATTACTCCAGTAAACAAATTTTCACAGGTAGAAAAATTTACACTTCACTGATTTTTTTTTTTACATGACATATGAAGTGATTAATATCATAATATAATACTATGTTATAATATAATATAATATAATATAATATAATAT